>NC_029773.3:33528585-33539340 GCF_000817695.3 Arachis duranensis | reverse complement strand
GTCCACTTGGTGTGTGCTTGGGCTGAGCATTGAAGCTTTCCTTTGTAGAGACTTTTTCTGGAGTTAAACGCCAGCTTTTGTGCCAGTTTGGGCGTTTAACTCCAAGTTTTATGCCAGTTCCAGCGTTTAACGCTGGAATTTCTGAGGCTGATTTGCCACGCCGGTTTGGGCCATCAAATCTTGGGCAAAGTATGGACTATCATATATTGATGGAAAGCCCAGGATGTCTACTTTCCAACGCCGTTGAGAGCGCACCAATTGGGCTTCTGTAGCTCCAGAAAATCCACTTCGAGTGCAGGGAGGTCAGAATCCAACAGCATCTGCAGTCCTTTTTGGTCTCGGAATCAGATTTTTGCTCAGGACCCTCAATTTCAGCCAGAAAATACCTGAAATCACAGAAAAACACACAAACTCATAGTAAAGTCCAGAAAAGTGAATTTTAGCTAAAAACTAATAAAAATATACTAAAAACTAACTAAATCATGCTAAAAACATACTAAAAACAATGCCAAAAAGCATACAAATTATCCGCTCATCAGTGCCTGACAACCACCTCCGTTCTACCTTCGATTGAATGAGTATCTCTTGGATTCCTTAATTAGAATCTTCGTGGTATAAGCTATAATCCATTGGCAGCCTCCTTGAGAATTCGAAAAGTCTAAACCTTGTTTGTGGTATTCCGAGTAGGATTCATGGATTGGATGACTATGACGAGCTTCAAACTCACAAGGGTTGGGCGTAGTGACAGACGCAAAAGGATCAATGGATCCTATTCCAGCTTGAGTGAGAACCGACAGATGATTAGCCGTGCGGTTACAACGCACCTGGACCATTTTCACTGAGAGGACGGATGGTAGCCATTGACAATGGTGATCCACCAACACACAGCTTGCCATAGTGGGGACCTTGCGTGCGTGAAGAAAAAGACAAGGGGAAAGCAGAGATTCAGAAGACAAAGCATCTCCAAAACTCCAACATATTCTCTATTACTGCATAATAAGTATTTATTTCATGCTCTCTTGTTCATTTGCAAGTCAACTGATAATTATAATTGATATCCTGACTAAGAATTACAAGATAACCATAGCTTGCTTCAAGCCAACAATCTTTGTGGGATTAACCCTTACTCACGTAAGGGATTACTTGGACGACCCAATGCACTTGCTGGTTAGTGGTACGAGTTGTAAAAAGTGTGATTTACAATTTCGTGCACCAATGAGCTCCCAAAATTGGTCTTCATATATTCCCGAATCCCAAATCTTGTTTCTAAATCCATCTTTAAGTTGATCAAGACAATTCCATTTGGGTGGCAAGTGATCTGAATTCTCATGTAAGCACCAAAGCATCTTCCTAGACCACTTTAGTTGAGAACTATACCAACCATTGCATTTAGACTGAGTTTCCAACCCTAAGGAACCTTGATTGGCATTTCCACCCACTAATAAATTCTCTTTTCCTCTTAACCCCACAAAGAGCTCTAAGTTGTCCATCCGTCTCAATCAAACCATATTCAAGTGAGAAAGTAAAGATTAGAGATAAGAATTTTACCCACTTGAATGTTATGTTGGATGGTGACTTAGGAAGGGACGTCTCCAATGGTCTTGTAAGTTCCATTCCCTTTTGCTCTACTTTGAATACCTCCATCTCTTGGCAAGCTTCCTCAATTTCAATTCCTTGCTCACCAACGTCTTCTACACATTCTTCATTGGTGGATCTTGCCTCTTGATCAACCTCTTCCAATCTTTCATCATTCATATTATGCCTTGGAGGTTGCGCATTGTCCTCCTCAACATCATCTTCAAGTTCAATGGAAGAAAGTTTAACATCTTCCACAAAATCATTAATAACATCACTTGGTGTGGAAGTGCTCTCAAGCTTGAAATCCACCTCTTGTTCAACTTGGCCTAGGCTTTCAACCACTTCTTCTTCATCAATAATCTCCATCCTTTCAACTTGTTGCACGACACACTCCATGCTCTGCTCTTCGGTTGATTCTCCACATTCATCCGTGGAGATGCTTTGTCTACGGTATGAATCCCATGCTTTGTCTATGGTATAATTGCTTAAAGCTGGTCCATTGCTTCCTTGAAGTGATCTATTGGCTCTTCTTCGGCTTGACTAGTATAACTAGGATCATATTGCTCTTAGATTGATGGATATGGGTATTCTTCCATGGAGGGTTGTGGTGAAATGGGGAATTCATTTTGTGATTGAAAGTTATCATACATGGGAGGTGATTCATCTTGGTATGAATAGTGAGGTGGTGGTTCTTGAGGGTTGATGCCAAATCATTTTAGGCTAATTTCACTAGCCTTTTTCTTCTGTTTTTATTAGGATTTATGCACTTTCTTGAGTAATAAGTAAGTGTTTGGATGAAAAGTCATGCATACCTTGATTCTTTCAAACATGGTTAATTTAATGCATTTTCATGAGGTTTATGCTATATTTACTTGAGTTTTAAGATTGATGCAAACTCTTGTGAATCTAGCAAAGCTTTGATGCATGTATTGGTTGATGATAGGTGAAAAGAAGCAAGGAAGAAGCATGGAAAACAAGCAAGAATGATCATGGAAATAAGAGTGGTGCAAGAAATTGTGATCACACTTTTCACAACTCCGCACAACTAACCAGCAAGTGCACTGGGTCGTCCAAGTAATATCTTATGTGAGTAAGGGTCGATCCCACGGAGATTGTCGGCTTGAAGCAATCTATGGTTATCTTGTAACTCTTAGTCAAGAGATTAATGATAAAAAGGATTTTGTTGCAAAAAGTAAAAGAGCATGAGATGAATGATACTTATTATTCAGTAATGGAGAACAGGTTGAGGTTTCAGAGATGCTCTATCTTCTGAATCTCTGCTTTCCTACTGTTTTCCTCTCTCAAACGCGCAAGGATCCTTCCATGGCAAGTTGTATGTTGGTGGATCACCGTTGTCAATGGCTACCATCCGTACTCTCAGTGAAAATGGTCCAGGTATAGTTTTTGTACGGCTAATCATCTATCAGTTCTCACTTGTGTCAAAATAGGATATCTTTATCCTTTGCACACTGTCACTGCGCCCAACATTCGTAAGTTTGAAGCTCGTCACAGTCATCCCTTCCCAGACCCTACTCGAAATACCACAGACAAGGTTTAGACTTTCCGGATCTTAGGAATGCTGCCAATTGGTTCTAGCCTCTACCACGAAGGTTTTAATCTCACGGATTCAAATGCTCTGTTGTCAGGAGAGGCAAGTCAAAGTCGTGGATCAGAAATCCAAAAGATACGCACTCAAGCTGTTGCCCAATGACTACATTGAGCTCAGATAGAACGGAAGTGGTTGTCAAGCACGCATTCATAAGTTTGAGAATGATGATGATTGTCACGGATCATCACATTCATCATATTAAAGTACGAGTGAGTATCTTAGAATGGAAGCAAGCGTGATTGAATAGAAAACAATAGTAATTGCATTAATTCATTGAAACACAGTAGAGCTCCTCACCCCCACCTATGGGGTTTAGAGACTCATGCCGTAAAAGATACAATATGAAATGTAAAAAATGTCATAAGTTTCTAAATAAATCTCTAAAAGTAGTTTTTATACTAAACTAGTAACATAGGTTTACAAAAAATGAGTAACTAAGTGCAGATAGTGCAGAAATCCACTTCCGGGGTCCACTCGGTGAGTGTTTGGGCTGAGCTTTGAAGCTTTCACGTGCATAGGCCATTCTTGGAGTTAAATTCTAGCTTTGGTGTCAGTTTGGGCGTTTAACTCCATTTTTGGTGCCAGTTCTGGCGTTTTACGTCAGAAAAGGGTTTCTGGCTGGCGTCTAATGCCAGTTTAGGCCATCAAATCTCGGACAAAGTATGAACTATTATACATTTATGGAAAGCTCAAGATGTCTACTTTCCAACGCAATTAAAAGCGCACCGATTGGGCTTCTCTAGCACCAGAAAATCCATTTCGAGTGCAGGAGAGTCAGAATCCAACAGCATCTGCAGTCCTTTCTCAGCCTTTGAATCAAATTTTTGCTCAGGTCTCTCAATTTCAGCCAGAAAATACCTGAAATTACAGAAAAACACACAAACCCATAGTGAAGTCCAGAAATGTGATTTTTGAATAAAAATTAATAAAAAAATATATCAAAAAGTGAATAAAACATGCTAAAAACTATATGAAAATACTACCAAAAAGCGTATAAAATATCCGCTCATCACAACACCAAACTTAAACTATTGCTTGTCCCCAAGCAACTAGACAAATAAAATAGGATATAAAGAAGATTATGGTGCAATAACATCTCAGAGTCTTTAATGAAGCTCAAATTAAAATTAGATGAGCGAGGCTTAGAGCTTTTTGCTTCTGAATAGTTTTGGCATCTCATTTTATCCTTTGAAGTTCAAAATGATTGGCATCCATAGGAACTCAGAATTCAGATAGTGTTATTGATTCTCATAACTCAGAACTCTACTTATGAGTCTTTGCTGTGATCCTAAGCATCTTGTTTTCCATATTACCACCGGATACATAAATGCCACAGACACATAACTAAGTGAACCTTTTCAGATTGTGGCTCAGCTTTGCTAGAGTCCCCAGTTAGAGGTGTCCAGAGTTCTTAAGCACACTCTTTTGCTTTGGATCACTACTTTAACCACTCAGTACCAAGCTTTTCACTTGGACCTTCATGACACAAGCACATGGTTAGAGACAGCTTGATTTAATAGCTTAGGCCAGGATTTTATTCCTTTGGGCCCACCTATCCACTGATGTTCAAAGTCTTGAATCCTCTTTACCCTTGCCTTTTAGTTTAAAGGGTTACTGGCTTTTTCTGCTTGCTTTTTCTTTTTCTTTTTTTTTTGCAAGCTTTGTATTTTTCACTACTTTTTCTTGTTTCAAGAATCAATTTTATGATTTTCAGATTATCAATAACATTTTTCTTTTTTTCATTATTCTTTCAAGAGCCAACAATTTTAACATTCATAAACTTCACTATCAAAAATATGCACTGTTGATGCACGAAAACTTGTCTCTCAACAAATTTCCCTTCGGCAAGTATACCGAATTGTCATCAAGTAAAAACTCATAATAGAGTGAGGTCGAATCCCACAGGGATTTATTGGTCAAGCAACTTTAGTTGGAAAAGTGTGCTAGTGGAGCTAAACAAAAATTGAGTAGAGAGTTGTAGAAAATTAAATGGCAGGAAAATAAGGTGCAGAAAGTAAAGTGCTGAATCTTAAATGGGGATTTAGGGAGATAAACATGAAAATAAATGGCAGAAAGTAAAGAGAATGGGTAAGATCAGAAATGGGGGATTCATTGGGCTTAGGAGATGTTGCATTCTCCGGATCAAGTTCATTCTCATCTCTTCCTCAAACAATGCATTCATTGATCTCCTTGGCAATCTTAGGTGATTAGATCCCGATTCCTTGGCAACCCAATCTCTCTAAGCTTGAACAATTGCCCAATTCCTTGATTTAATTGCTCATGGGAAGAGATGAAGTATGGTCACTGATTATACCACATGTATTTCCAAATCAAAATGTTGGAAGGATTATGATGAGCGGATAATTTGTACGCTTTTTGGCATTGTTTTTAGTATGTTTTTAGTATGATCTAGTTAGTTTTTAGTATATTTTTATTAGTTTTTAGTTAAAATTCACTTTTCTGGACATTACTATGAGTTTGTGTGTTTTTCTGTGATTTCAGGTATTTCCTGCACTCGAAGTGGATTTTCTGGAGCTACAGAAGCCCAATTGGCGCGCTCTCAACGGCGTTGGAAAGTAGACATCCTGGGCTTTCCAGCAATATATGATAGTTTATACTTTGCCCAAGATTTGATGGCCCAAACCGGCGTTCAAAGTCACCCTCAGAAATCCCAGCGTTAAACGCCGGAACTGGCACCAAAATGGGAGTTAAACGCCCAAACTGGCACCAAAGCTGGCGTTTAACTCCAAAAGGAGTCTCTACACGAAAATGCTTCAATGATCAGCCCAAGCACACACCAAGTGAGCCCGGAAGTGGATTTTTATGTCATTTACTCATCTCTGTACACCCTAGGCTACTAGTTTTCTATAAGTAGGACATTATACTATTGTAAAAAAAAAGGACTTTGGTAGCTATCTTCGTTTTGTATGCTATCTTAGATCATTGGGAGGCTGGCCATTCGGCCATGCCTAGACCCTGTACTTATGTATTTTCAACGGTGGAGTTTCTACACACCATAGATTAAGGTGTGGAGCTCTGCTGTACCTCGAGTATTAATGCAATTACTATTGTTCTTCTATTCAATTCCGCTTGTTCTTGTTCTAAGATATCACTTGTTCTTCAACTTGATGAATGACAACGGTGAAACCCTTGCTTAAGCTTGCCATGGAAAGGAGGAAGAAGGATTGGATGAAGACAGTAGGAAAGCAGAGAGACGGAAGGGAAGGCATCTTTATACGCTTATCTGAAGTTCCTACCAATGAATTACATAAGTATCTCTATCTTTACCTTGATGTTTTATGCGTTTATCACCATACCCATTTGAGTTTGCCTGACTGAGACTTACAAGGTGACCATAGCTTGCTTCATACCAACAATCTCTGTGGGATCGACCCTTACTCGCGTAAGGTTTATTACTTGGACGACCCAGTACACTTGCTGGTTAGTTGTGCGAAGTTGTGTTTATGCCATGGTATTGAACACCAAGTCTTTGGTTTCATTACTGCGGATCATTTGAGTTGTGAAAAGTATTGATCACAATTTCGTGCACCAGATTACATTGATGATTGGATTTTTGACGGTTTAGAATTTCACTAATGAAATCTCGTTGTAAAGTATAGTTTCTAAACCAACAATAATCATTTCATACAAAAGATTGTTTGTCACTAAAACAGACCCCTAAATTTATATACCGAAGTATTGAACCTAGGGTCTTTCTCCCTAGGAATTGTAATGAAGTGTTTTGTTATTGGTTGTGAGTTATTTTGGGGTTTTTTGAGATTTTGGACAAGAATTATAAATGGCAAAGAAAATAAACTAACAACTAACAAAGCTCTTGGAAAGATATGAGAACTAGAAGTTCTATCCTAGTTATCCTCCTCAATTGTGACAACAAATTGTCCATTGCTCCCACCTAGTTAACCTCTAACCATGGAGGAAAGTCAAGTGGATGAATTGACTTGAGCCACAAGTCCTAGCCAACTCCCAAGGAAAGACTAGCTTTAGTGCACTCCAAACCAATTAGCAATCTCTCCAATTACCAATCAATAAAGGAGTTAGATAACTCAAGTGTCACTAATTACTCTACCTAGGCCAAGAGGAACAAAATCTAACTAATAGCTATAAGAGACATTTCATCAAACACATAGAGTGCAATACAAGTAAACACATGAATTTGCAAGAATTAAAGAGAGATCTAACTACAAAGGCAAGAGGTCCACAATAGAAAACCAAATCAATCATGAAACAACAAAGAACTTACCAATTGCATTGAAGGAGAAATGTAGATCTACAAAAGAGAATTCACAAACTACAAACAAAGGAATTACATTAGAAGAAGAATTCTACAACTACAATAGAGGAGAGGAACAAAAATTAGAAGAGAGAAGAAGAAGAAATAGATCTAGATCTAAGAACTAACCTAATCCTAATTCTAGAGAGAAGAGAGAGCTTCTCTCTCTAGAAACTAACTAAAAGCTAAACTAAAACTAATTGGTAACTAACTTTTAGAGTATGAAAGTATGTATTTTCATTCCCCCTTCAATCCTTGACTTAAATAGCATCAGAAATGAGTTGGATTGGGCCCATGGATTGGGCCCACAAGGCTTTAGAATTCGCTGGCCACGTTTTGCTTTAAGTGAACCAGGTGGCAGCAACGGCGCATACGCGTACTATGCGCGTACGCATCACCATACGTGTAGCAACTATAGAAAATCTTATATCGTTTCGAAGCTCTGGATGTTAGCTTTCCAACCCAACTAGAACCACATCATTTGGACTTCTATAGCTCAAGTTATAGTCGATTAAGTGTGAAGAGGTCGGCTTGACAGCTTTTGCGATTCCTTCATTTCTTCATGAGTTCTCCATTTTTACATGCTTTTCCTCCATTCCCTTGATCCAATCTTTACCTTCTAAATCTGAAATCACTTAACAAATATATCAAGGCATCTAATGGAATCAAGGTAAATTAGATTTAGCTATTTTAAGTCCTAAAAAGCATGTTTTCACTCTTAAGCACAATTAAAGGAGAAGTTATAAAACCATGCTATTTCAATGAATAAATGTGGGTAAAAGGTTATAAAATCCCCTAAATCAAGCACAAGATAAACCCTACAAATGAGGTTTATCATACATGTCACTATATCCGTCCAAACCCTAATTTGGTCCAACATGAGAAAGCATTTCCAGCATGATCTCCTTATCCCTTTTCCAAGGCTCAGAGGAGATCCAATTATGGAGAGTTTCTTTTCCAAGACAACTAACCAATTGAATTAATATTGAAAGCTTTCTAGTAAATCAAGAGAACAGAAAGAGGAAGAAGAATGAAAACTATAATTGATCCATCAAATTACAACAGAGCTCCCTAACCCAATGAAAAGGGGTTTAGTTGTTCATAGCTCTGGGAATGGAAGATGATAGAAGGAAGTACATTTCTCAGCAAACTAGAAAAAATGTAGAAAAATGAATATACAGAGTGTAGTTCTCCAAAAATGCCAAGCTTCTGTCTAGTTCAAAACTACTCCTATATATACTACTCTTCTTGATCTTCTAGTTAGTTCTTCAAGTCTTGGATATGGGTCTTTGATCTTGTGTTGAAGCAGTTACAATCTTCAGTGGGCTCAGCTTTGTTTGCAGAAAAGTGTGAGTTAGGCATGGACGTTAGTTAGGACGTTAGTGGTGTTAACGTTAAGTGAAAATATGGGTTCGAGAACGTTAGTGACGATCACCTTTTTTATTAACGTTCCAACCCAAAATGATCCACGTTAACTTCAACATTAGTGGCACTAACGTGACCAGTAGCACTAACGTAACCACTAACGTTGCCTCTTGGTCCTTCGCAAACGTTATTGGCATTCACCTTTTCCAACAACGTTGCTATTTGCCTCTTTTCCCTACGTTAGAGTTCACGTTAGTATAACTAATGTGACCCTTAATGTGGGCATGCCTAAGCTTCGAGAGCGTTAGTGACACTTACCTTTGTCACTAATGCTCCAAACGCCCCTCCTTCCCACCTTAGAGTTCACGTTAATTGGATTAACGTGGCCACTAACGTGGTAGTGATTGCCATCTCCAACGTTAGTGACAAAAGTAAGTGTCACTAACATTGGCTTATCATACTTAGCTCCACGTTACTTTTCATGTTAGTGGTCTTAACGTGACCACTAACGTGGGCACTCTTGGGTTGGTCCAACGTTAGTAGCAAAGGTTAGTGTCACTAACGTTGGTGATTGATTCCTCATCCCACGTTAGAATTCACATTAATTAGATTAACGTGACTCTTAACGTGGCTTAATTTGTGCCTTTGTGGAACGTTAGTGGCATTCAATTTTACCACTAATGTTGGAGCTCCTCTTTTCCTCCACGTTAGCTACCACGTTAATGTAGTTAACGTGGCAACTAACGTGGGCTATGATGGCTTCGAAGGCGTTATTGGCGATCACCTTTTCCATTAACACTACAAGCTTGTCCCCATTTCACGTTAGTGGTCACGTTAATTAGATTAACGTGGCTGCTAACATGGCTCCTTCTTGCTTCCTTTGTCCTGAAATCAAGCAATTAAAGTGCATCAAAGCTCTGTTCCAAGTCATGAGATTATGCATCATCAATTATATCATTCAATTCCTGCCTAATCCTCATGAAATCAAGTAAAGTTCACAATATTTGCTTGAATCAACGTGTAAGTGTATTTTCGTTCAAAACTTGCTTATTTACTAAGAAATTGCATGAAACTACCCTAAAATAGTAAAGAAAAGGTCAGTGAAACTGGCCAAGATGCCCTGGCATCACAACACCAAACTTAAAGCTTGCTTGTCCCTAAGCAAGTACTGAAACATAGGAAAAATGAATGAAAGAACAAGATAAACAATTAATTATTATAGAAGTCAAATCCCTGGTTTATGGGGTTTCATGCATAGCAACTTAGGTTCATTCTTTCACTAGTTTTCAGGCCTTTATCATGCCCTTGAACACTCACTTGATTGCATCCTTTGAGACTTCCTATTTATTGATCCTCCTTTCTTTTCTAGGTTTTATTGCATTCTTTTTGGGCTAAGTGCTTTGTGAGAGGGCGACTCTTTATGATAAGTGATGAGCGGGTAATTTGTATACTTTTTGGCATTGTTTTTAGTATGTTTTTGTTATGATCTAGTTAGTTTTTAGTATATTTTTATTAGTTTTTAGTTAAAATTCACTTTTCTGGACTTTACTATGAGTTTGTGTGTTTTTCTGTGATTTCAGGTATTCTCTGGCTGAAATTGAGGGACCTGAGCAAAAATCTGATTTGGAGACCAAAAAGGACTGCAGATGCTGTTGGATTCTGACCTCCCTGCACTCCAAGTGGATTTTCTGGAGCTACCGAAGCCCAATTGGCGCGCTCTCAACGGCTTTGGAAAGTAGACATCCTGGGCTTTCCAGCAATATATGATAGTCCATACTTTGCCCAAGATTTGATGGCCCAAACCGGCGTACAAAGTCACCCTCAGAAATCCCAGCGTTAAACGCCGGAACTGGCACCCAAATGGGAGTTAAACGCCCAAACTGGCACTAAAGCTGGCGTTTAACTCCAAGAG
>NC_029773.3:33525774-33526492 GCF_000817695.3 Arachis duranensis | reverse complement strand
AAGTATGTTGCCTTTTCTGTTGAGAAAGGTTTAATGTTTGAATCATATCTTTTCTTGTTAGTCAAGTTTTTAATTTTCAAATCAAATCTTTTTTTTAAAAATGTTTTTCAAATCATATCTTCTCAATCACATCTTTTTAAAATCAATCATATCTTCTTAACCACATTTTTTTCAAAATAGTTTTCAATCAAATCTTTTTGACTTCTAATTTCAAAATCTTTTTCAAAAAAATCACTTGATTTCTTTTCTATTTTCATTTTCGAAAATTAACTAATGTTTATCAAAAATAGTTTCAAAATTTTTCACTTAATTTTCGAAAATGACTTCCCTCCTTCTCACATCCTTCTATTTATGGACTAACACTATCCTTTAATGCAAAATTCGAACTCCATTCTCTCTGATAAGTTCGAATTTTCCACTTCTGTCTTCTACTCTTCTTTTCCTCTAACACTTAAAGGAATCTCTATACTGTGACATAGAGGATTCCACATTTTCTTGTTCTCTTCTCTTTCTTATGAGCAGGAGCAAAGACAAAAGCATTCTTGTTGAGGCTGACCCTGAACCTTAAAGGACCTTGAAGCAAAAACTAAGAGAAGCTAAGGCATAACTCTCTGTAGAGGACCTAACAAAAATCTTCAAAGAAGAAGAACCCATGGCAGCCGAAGACAACAACAATGCCAACAATGCAAGAAAGGTGCTGGGTGACTTTACTGCACCT
>NC_029773.3:33521561-33522030 GCF_000817695.3 Arachis duranensis | reverse complement strand
CCAAGAGGAGTCTCTGCACGAAATTTGCTTCATTGCTCAGCCCAAGCACACACCAAGTGGGCCCGGAAGTGGATTTTTATGCCATTTACTCATTTCTGTACACCTTAGGCTACTAGTTCTTATAAGTAGGACCTTTTACTATTGTATGAGTGGACTTTGGTAGCTATCTTCATTTTGTATGCTATCTTAGATCATTGGGAGGCTGGCCATTCAGCCATGCCTAGACCTCATGCTTATGTATTTTCAACGGTGGAGTTTCTACACACCATAGATTAAGGTGTGGAGCTCTGCTGTACCTCGAGTATTAATGCAATTACTATTGTTCTTCCATTCAATTCCGCTTGTTCTTTATCCAAGATATCACTTGTTCTTCAACTTGATGAAGGTGATGATTTTCACGAATCATCACCATTCTCACCCATGAACAAAGTGACTGACAACCACTCTTGTTCTACAAGCATTTGAGGCT
>NC_029773.3:33509719-33519910 GCF_000817695.3 Arachis duranensis | reverse complement strand
TAAGCTTGCCATGGAAAGGAGTAAGAAGGATTGGATGAAGACAGTAGGAAAGCAGAGAGACGGAAGGGAAGGCATCTTCATGCGCTTATCTGAAGTTCCTACCAATGAATTACATAAGTATCTCTATCTTTACCTTTGTGTTATTTTCGTTCATCACCATTATCATTTGAGTTTGCCTGACTAAGATTTACAAGATGACCATAGCTTGCTTCAATACTAACAATCTCCGTGGGATCGACCCTTACTCACGTAAGGTTTATTACTTGGACGACCCAGTGCACTTGCTGGTTAGTTGTGCGAAGTTGTGTAATGCCATGGTATTGAGCTACCAAGTTTTTGGGATTCATGACCGGGGATTATGAGAGTTGTGAAAAAGTAATGTTCACAATTTCGCGCACCAATAAGCTTTCAGCCAACACTCCCGAACCAGTTGGTTCAAGGTGCTAGGTGTTAACACACCCCTAAGGACTTACTCCCTCAAGTCTGTTTCTCCCATACATACACACCACAGGCACATGGTTTGTTATTTTTCTTTCTTGAGACCTTGGTGTCCAGCACCTCTTTGGGTTACTAAGTGCTCTGTAGCAAAGGTTGCTCTTGATAGTGGACTTTCAACTAATAATCCCGGGTTAGTTAACCCAAGTCACCAAGTGATAAGGCACTCCTGGGAGCTTATTCATCCAAGCATATCCCTTGCACAGGAACACCACAGACACATGCCTCATTATTCAAACCCTTGGTGCCTAGCCTTATTTCTTGTTGTTTTTCTTTCCTTTTCAAACTCCTATTGTTCTTTCTCTTTTCTTATTGGGATCTTATTGTTTGGTTAGTCTCATAGGATATGTTTTAAGCATGTGGTTTAGAGCATATAGTTGCCTATATACCTTGGTTAACCAACTTAGCTAATCAATCACCATACCACAAATATTCAGAATTTACTTCACAAGTTAACCCCACTCTTGTTTCTCATAACATCTTCTTTTTGATTTACTTAAAAGGACAAGCATACATGTAAGCATGATGAAAATAAAAGACAGGGATTCAGACCAACCCACTTAGACCTAAACAATGAAATCTTAAAGGCAGAATTGAAAATTTCTAAGCTACTATGGAAGCATGTTCTATTTCATACATGATTTTCCTTATTTAAAGCTTGAAAAGATAGAACTAAGAAGGAACTCCATCACCTTTTACTTATTGGAATGCTCATTTCCCTTTGTTCCCTTTGTCTTAGGATCCTTCTTGATTACTTGAAACCCCATTTCCCTTGCTCTTCCCGATCAGCTTTTTCCAGAAACCAGCATCCTCCATCTTCTTCTTTAATGCTTCCTTCTGTTGTTTCACCTTCCCCTCCTCTTGTTCTGTTAAGTCTTTGTGGACTGCATCATAGCTTGGGATGGCAGGGTGCAAATTATGCATATGCTCAGCCACATAAGTCAACTTGGCCTGAGTGTTTATGCTAAACTCTTCCCAATGCAGTTGCCGTCCTTCATTGAGCACGCTGAACTCGTTGAATGCTTTCATCTGAGCCAACTGACGTTGGTGGAGTTCTTGAAGGCGTTTGTCTTGATACTCTTGCCTTTTAGTTACTTGATTGATGGCTGGGTGAGCTGGGAGTAATGCTCCTGTTGCTGCTCCATTTGTTGTTTTTGCCATTCCCTTTGTTGATTCATCCAATTAGAGAGTAGCTCTTCTTGACGATCCATCCTTTGGGATTGAATGTGCAATTTTTGTTCTTGTCCCTCTATATAACTCTTTGCTAGATCCTCAATGGCTCCATGAATGTGATTCAAGTTTATGTTAGTTGGATCGTAGTACTCTTCTTGCTGGTATTCTTCTTGATGAGGTTCTTCTTGGTGAGGTTCTTCTTGTGATATTCTTTTCCTTATCTGAGGCCTTCTTTGTTGTTGAGCAGGTGCCACATAGATTATACGCTGGAGCGTAACTAACCTCCCAGGGTTTACCCATTTTGGATTGTTATCTTCGAAGACTACATTGGATTTTATACATAGTTTAAGGATGGTGCTGGGGTACCAGAGTCTAGCACCCAGATCATTCTTCTCGGCTGAATCTTGGATTCCCTCAGCTATAATTTCATGCACATTGATGCCTCCACTATTAAGTAATGTACCATAGTAGCTCGAGCAATGTTGACTTAAATTAGTTATCTTATCTTTTAGTTAATTGTTAGGTGCCTATTTAAACACCTTTGGTGAGACAATTTACATAACTTTGATGAATAAATTTCAGTTGCTTTTAAGCACTTTTATTGTGTGAGAAGTGATGTGAGTGATTTGCTTCACTTGTTGCATGAGGAAGATTGGAGGATCAAACACTAAGGTGATATGCGTGGTGGCTTCTTTCAGTTTTCGCCCCTCTGATCTAGGTTGTCAAGGACAAGTTCTTTGAAGGTCTAGTAGGGAACCCTTTCCGGTGACCTAGGTTGCTAAGAACAGGTATCTTAGAGGTCTAGTAGGAAAACCCATCCTTATCTTTCCTTTTTGTTTGTTTTTAATTCCTTATCAGAAGCTCTCTCTTCTCTCTAGAATTAGGATTAGGATTAGGTTTAGTTCTTAGATCTAGATTTTAATTCATGCTTTCTTCTACTTCTTCTTCTCAATTTCTTGTTGTTAGATTCATTCTTCTTCTATTCTTTTGTTGTAATTCCTTTATGTTGTTCTTATACTTTGTTGTAGATCTATTCTTGCTTCTTCTACTTTTCTTTCAATTCAATTCAAGGTAATTCATAATAATTGTGTTCCTTTTGATTGTTGTTGTTAATTCATTTCAATAATTGTTGTTAGATTTCATTCTTGTTGTAGATTTCATGTGCTTTCCTTCTATGCCTTTTATGTGTTTGATAAAATGCTTCTTTTGGTTTTAGTGTAGATTTTGTTCTTCTTGGCCTAGGTAGAGTAATTAGTGACTCTTGAGTTATCTAATTCCCTTGTTGATTGATAATTACAAGTTGCTAATTGATTTAAATGCATCTAAAGCTAGTCTTTCCTTTAGGAGTTGATTAGCACTTGAGGAATCAAATTGATTCATCCACATGACTTTCCTCCATTGTAAAGGTTAACTAAGTGGGAGCAATGGACAATTTGTGGTCACAATTGAGGAGGATAACTAGGATAGGACTTCTAATTCTCATATCTCGCCAAGAGCTTTGTTAGTTGTTAGTTTATTTTCTTTGCCATTTATAATCCTTGTCTAAAATCTTAAAAAACCCCAAATATAACTCATAACCAATAACAAGACACTTCATTACAATTCCTAGGGAGAACGACCCGAGGTTTGAATACTTCGGTTTATAGATTTTAGGATTTTGTTTTAGTGACAGACAAATTTTTGTATGAAAGGATTATTATTGGTTTAGAGACTATACTTTACAACGAGATTTCATTGGTAAAATTCTAAACTGTCAAAAATCCAATCATCAAAATGGTGCCATTGCCGGGGACTTGCAATGGTTGTGTTATTGATTATTGTATATATGTGAATAGTGTGAATATGTTTGCTCTTGTTAGCTCTTGCTAGTTTTAGGATTTGGTTTTCTTTATTTCTTATTTGAGTTTATTTTCCTTTTCTCTTTCTATCATGAATTCTCACTTTGGCTATGAGTTTGGTTCTATCTATGTTGTAGGAAATAGAAGCTTCAATAAGGATGTGTATCAAGGATGGGATAATCAAAGATGAGAGGAGCCATATGCATATAATCAATCTTCATGGCAACAACCTCCACCAATAGACCATGAACAAGAGCCATTCTTTGATGCATATCAATCCAATGGCTATGGTGAATCCACTTGTGACTTTCAAGAACCACCACCATATGTCTATGAGCCATATCCTCAACATAGCCCTCAACCACACTCACAAGCCTATTTTCACCAAACGCCTTCATATGACCCTAATCCATATCCACCATACCAACCACCTTTTGAGCCATATGAGCCACATATTGAACCACCACCATTCCAACCTTAATACTTCCAAGAGCCACCGTCTCCATATTATGACCAAGATGAACCACCTCAAATGTGTGAAAACTTTCAACCACTAGATGAATTCTACCTTCCACCACAACCCTCCATGGAAGAATATCCATGTCCATCTTTCAAGGAAGCAATGGATCGACTTCAAGCAACCGTCCATGAAAAGTTAGATGCATGGGACTCATACCATATGTCCAAGGATGATTGTGGAGGAGCAACCGAAGAGGGAAGCACGAAGGGGATTGTAGAATCTCAACTTGAGAACAATAGATTGGAGTGTGTTGAGCAACAAATGGAACAAATGGAGTACATAGAACCACCACATCATTACTATGATAAACCACCTTCCTATTATGAACCCTTCTCCCAAAATGATGAACCCTTCCACCCACCCCAATCTCTAATGGATGAAACCCTTGGTGTTCTTGTTCAAGGGCAAGAAGAGATGAAAAGGGGTGTGCAAAATTTCATGGCCGCCTTGGATGTGATAACAAATCAATTAGTCTCCCATTGCTTGAACACTCAAGGAATTCCCATGGCCACATGTAGAGAATCGAATGAAGAACATAGCATGAAGGAGATATTGGAAACTCCGGTGGGAAATGAGGGAAGTTGCTTTGTATTGGAACAATTAGAGGAAGCTTTAATTGTTGAAGACAAGGAAGAAGTGGTAGAAGACTTAGGAGATACGGAGCCTCTATGGGAACATAGAGTTGAAGAAAACCCCTCCAAGATGATTGAAATTGATGCTAGGGAGGAAAGTGCACACCCTCCAAGGAATATTCCATATGAAGACTTGGATGGGATAGAGCAAGAATTGAGTTTCCTTGGTGATGAAGATCAAGCATCAAGTCTTAGTGGTGAAGAATCCTTTGAGCATGAAGAACCTTCTCCCGTTGGATTTGAAAGCGTTGAGGAGGTAAATTTTTCTCACCCTCCCTATTATGATTTGAGTAAGGGAGAAGGTTTAGATAAAATTGTTAAACAAAGGATTGAGATTAAGAGATCTTGTGAAGAGGTGGAAGTCCCTAGAAATAGAAGAACGGGGGTTGGTTATGCTTTGTGAAGATCTTTGGAAGCTTCTTTGCCTAGGTTGCCATCTACTCCTTCACTTGAGTGGGTAAAATTCATTTCTATTAGCTTTATTGTCCCACTTGAGTATGGCTTGCTTGAAACGGATGGTCAACTTAGGATGCTTTATGGGATGAAGCGTAAGCGAAAGATGTTTCGTGGTTGGTGTTGCAAATCAAGGCTCATTTTGGTTGATACTTCAAGAGTTGAATACAAAGGTGGGAATAGTGCTCAAACAGATGGGTCTAGGAAGATTGTTGGGCATTTCATAGAGAATTCACCTTACTCACCACCCGGTTGGACTAATAATGATGATCAACTTCAAGACGAGTGTGAAAATAAAGTGTGGGACCCCAGATTAGAAAAAGAGGATCAACTTTGGGAGCCTCAAGCTTGTGAAGAACTCCATCAACACTTAGCTCAACCCATGAGAAATCTTGAGGCATAATGGAGAACCAAGCATTGGTAGGAGTTCCAAGATAAATACAAGCACAAGCCACCTTGAGAGGAGCTCCCCATAAGTCCAACTTAAGGACAATAAACAAAAGTGCTAGGTGGGAGACAACCTACCATGGTAACTTCTTTTCATTTTCTCTTTTTGTACATATTGGTAATTAGTTTAATTTCATGTTTTGTTTAGTTAGTTGAGTTTATTTGATAGTTTAGTATGTTAACTAAGGTTTTAAGGTGTTTTGGTAGATGCTTGGAGGTTTGGAACGCTTGGATTGGTGCAAAAACATAGGGAAAAATTTTGGAAAAAAAAACAGAGCACCATCCACGCGTACGCCCACTGCACGCATACTTCTTCTTCTCAATTCCTTGTTGTTAGATTCATTCTTCTTCTATTCTTTTGTTGTAATTCCTTTATGTTGTTCTTATACTTTGTTGTAGATCTATTCTTGCTTCTTCTACTTTTCTTTCAATTCAATTCAAGGTAATTCATAATAATTGTGTTCCTTTTGATTGTTGTTGTTAATTCCTTTCAATAATTGTTGTTAGATTTCATTCTTGTTGTAGATTTCATGTGCTTTCCTTCTATGCCTCTTATGTGTTTGATAAAATGCTTCTTTTGGTTTTAGTGTAGATTTTATTCCTCTTGGCCTAGGTAGAGTAATTAGTGACTCTTGAGTTATCTAATTCCCTTGTTCATTGATAATAAGAAGTTGCTTGATAAAATGCTTCTTTTGGTTTTAGTGTAGATTTTATTCCTCTTGGCCTAGGTAGAGTAATTAGTGACTCTTGAGTTATCTAATTCCCTTGTTCATTGATAATAAGAAGTTGCTTGATAAAATGCTTCTTTTGGTTTTAGTGTAGATTTTGTTCCTCTTGGCCTAGATAGAGTAATTAGTGACTCTTGAGTTATCTAATTCCCTTGTTGATTGATAATTAGAAGCTGCTAATTGATTTAAATGCCTCTAAAGCTAGTCTTTCCTTTAGGAGTTGATTAGGACTTGAGAAATCAAATTAATTCATCCACTTGACTTTCCTCCATTGTAGAGGTTAACTAAGTGGGAGCAATAGACAATTTGTGGTCACAATTGAAGAGGATAACTAGGATAGGACTTCTAGTTCTCATATCTCACCAATAGCTTTGTCAGTTGTTAGTTTATTTTCTTTGCCATTTATAATTCTTGTCTAAAATCTTACAAAATCCCAAATATATCTCACAACCAATAACAAGACACTTCATTACAATTCCTAGGGAGAACGACCCGAGGGTTGAATACTTCGGTTTATAGATTTTAGGGTTTTGTTTTAGTGACAAACAAATTTTTGTATGAAAGGATTATTGTTGGTTTAGAGACTAAACTTTACAACGAGATTTCATTGGTGAAATTCTAAACCGTAAAAAATCCAATCATCAAACTTCAAGTGCCACGCCAAAGTGACTCTTTGGAGCTGGCATGCCACGCCTTCGACACCAAGTGGCGCGCCCAAGTGAGGTTCTTCTTGAGATGGTGAATTGGCGTGCCATGCCTTCGACTTCAAGTGGCACACCCATAATAGATGATGGGTCCGGTGTGCCACGCCCAGCATGGTGTGCCACGCCCACATGCATGCTTGGATCTCCCTTATGGAATTTAGTACTGGCGTGCCACGCTTAGCTCCTGGCATGCCACGCTAGTGCATTTTGCGGCATTTATCCCAAGTGGCACGCCAGTTTCACACGTCCAGCTTCTTGTTTGTCTCCTTCCCATTTTTTATATCCTTTTTCACCTGAAATTCAGCAGAACTCATCTCAAAGTAGTGTACCATAATATTCACTAAATAATGCATGAATTATACTGATCAAATGAGATTTGTGCTCTTTTATGGTCTTCTTTATGCAAGAAAGAAGGGTAGATGATGCAAGTCATCAGTGTACACTTGAGGCAGTTGAGATGGGATGGTGGGGAGATGAGGTGGGATAGGTGGAATATAGGCAGAGACCACTTCATGTCCTGGAGAGAAATCCTCTGTAGGGATCTTCTTGTTCCTCCATCCCCTCGGGGCCTTTTTCCTTGTGTCCCTCGGTGTTACTTTGCTCCTTGTGGTTTCTTCTTTCAGGAGGGTTTTTTTGCTCGTCTCATATGACTTTGGTGGGTCTAGCTCCTCTTGGGTTACACTTGGCTGTTGCTCTTTCTGACCACATTGCTTGTCAACCATAGAGGTTCTCAGGTGTGGTGCTTGTGCTCCCGTGCCTGTCTCTTCCATCAGTTCCTTATTGTGCTCTTCCTTTGACTCTTTGTTATCATGATCTGCTTCTTGTGAAGGTTTGAATACGTTGAAAGTGAGCTGTTTATCGTGTATCCTCAATACTAGCTCTCCTCGCTCCACATCTATAAGCGCCATGGCTGTGGCTAAGAATGGCCTCCCCAAGATGATGGGATGGATGTGATTCTCTTTCATATCCAGGATAACAAAGTCTATGGGCAGGAAGTAGTTCCCAACCTTCACTAACACGTTTTCAACTACTCCTATTGCCTGTTTTTGAGTTTTGTCAGCCAATTTGATGATTACATCCGTGGGTGTTAGCTCATTGATTTGAAGCTTTTTCATGAGGGATAGAGGCATTAAGTTGATACTTGCTCCCAGGTCACAGAGTCCCTTATCAATCATTGTCTCTCCTATAGCACAGGGAATGTGAAAACTCCCTGGGTCCTTCTTCTTTGTAGGTGGCTCTGTTTGAATGAGAGCATTGCACTCCTTGTTCATCATTATTGTTTGCCCACCCTTCAGTGAACTCTTTTTGGCCAACAGCTCCTTTATGTACTGGATGTAGGAGGGCATCTGCTGGAGGGCCTTAATGAATGGTATGTTTACATCAAGAGATGCAAACATGTCGAGGAACCTTGAATACATTCTCCTTGCTACACCACCCTTGAGCCTTTGGGGAAAGGGTGCATATGGGTTCAGGGTCTCCCCTTTCTTTAGCTCCTCCCTGTGTGTGGGATGGGGTGCTTGATTTCTCCCTTCACGCTTTTCCTTTGGATTGTCTTGGAAGTGTTCTGTTTGTGTGTTTACTTCTTCCACACTCCTCTCATCACTTATAGTGATCATCTTGCATTCTTCCCACCTTACTTTCTTTATTTCTCCTCTCGGGTTCTTCTTTGTGTCACTTGGAAAACTATCAGTAGGTTTGGGAAACTGTTGAGATAGATATCCCACTTGGGACTCCAACCTCTTGATGGTGTCTCCCTGGTTTTTGATATTGGCTCACACTTTGATAAACCACTATTTTATGGTTTATCTTGTGCTCAATTGAGTAGTTTTTATCAAGCCTTTACCCACTTATTCATATGATTTGCATGGTTTTACATTCTCCTTCCTGATTTTGTGTTATGATTGAAAACATGTTTCTTTGGCTTTTATTTTCTTTTATTTAAATCCTCTCTTATTATCCTTCGATGTCTTGATATGTGTGTTAAGTGATTTCAGAGATTACAGGGTAGGAATGTCTTAGAGGATGAAAAAGAAGCATGCAAAAGTGGAAGGAATACAAGAAGTTGAAGAAATTGCCAAAGCTGTCAGCCTGACCTCTTCGCACTCAAACGGTCATAACTTGAGCTACAGAGGTCCAAATGAGGCGGTTTTAGTTGCGTTGGAAAGCTAACGTCCGGGGCTTCGATTTGATATATAATTTGTGATAGTGGCCGTACTGCTAGGCGACGCAAACGCGTGCTCCACGCGGACACATCGCAGTGACGAAAATCAGCGTGGCAGATTTCGTCCCCAGCGATTTCTGGGCTATTTCCGGCCCAGTTTCAAGCCCAGAAAACACAGATTAAAGGCTGCAAAGTGGAGGAATGAAGACAGATGATTCATAACTGATGAGCGGATAATTTGTATACTTTTTGGCATTGTTTTTAGTATGTTTTTAGTATGATCTAGTTAGTTTTTAGTATATTTTTATTAGTTTTTAGTTAAAATTCACTTTTCTGGACTTTACTGAGTTTGTGTGTTTTTCTGTGATTTCAGGTATTTTCTGGCTGAAATTGAGGGACCTGAGCAAAAATCTGATTCAGAGACCAAAAAGGACTGCAGATGCTGTTGGATTCTGACCTCCCTGCACTCGAAGTGGATTTTCTGGAGCTACAGAAGCCCAATTGGCGCGCTCTCAACGGCGTTGGAAAGTAGACATCCTGGGCTTTCCAGCAATATATGATAGTCCATACTTTGCCCAAGATTTGATGGCGAGTCTCTGCACGAAATTTGCTTCATTGCTCAGCCCAAGCACACACCAAGTGGGCCTGGAAGTGGATTTTTATGTCATTTACTCATCTCTGTACACCTTAGGTTACTAGTTCTTATAAGTAGGACCTTTTACTATTGTATTAGGAGACTTTGGTAGCTATCTTCATTTTTATGCTATCTTAGATCACTGGAAGGCTGGCCATTCGGCCATGCCTAGACCTTATGCTTATGTATTTTCAACGGTGGAGTTTCTACACACCATAGATTAAGGTGTGGAGCTCTGCTGTACCTCGAGTATTAATGCAATTACTATTGTTCTTCCATTCAATTCCGCTTGTTCTTTATCCAAGATATCACTTGTTCTTCAACTAGATGAAAGGTGATGATTGACGCCCATAACCATTCTCACTCATGAACAAAGTGACTGACAACCACTCTTGTTCTACAAGCA
>NC_029773.3:33503006-33509584 GCF_000817695.3 Arachis duranensis | reverse complement strand
TGACAACGGTGAAACCCTTGCTTAAGCTTGCCATGGAAAGGAGTAAGAAGGATTGGATGAAGACAGTAGGAAAGCAGAGAGACGGAAGGGAAGGCATCTTCATACGCTTATCTGAAGTTCCTACCAATGAATTACATAAGTACCTCTATCTTTACCTTTTTGTTATTTTCGTTCATCACCATTACTATTTGAGTTTGCCTGACTAAGATTTACAAGATGACCATAGCTTGCTTCAATACTAACAATCTCCGTGGGATCGACCCTTACTCGCGTAAGGTTTATTACTTGGACGACCCATTGCACTTGCTGGTTAGTTGTGCGAAGTTGTGTAATGCCATGGTACTGAACTACCAAGTTTTTGGGGTTCATGACCGGGGATTATGAGAGTTGTGAAAAAGTATAGTTCACAATTTCGCGCACCAATAACTCACACTTTTCATAATTTATATGTAGTTTTTAGTGAGAGAGGCTTTCTCCTCTCTCTTAGGAATTAGGATTAGGATTCCTCTTAAAGGACTTAGGAATATTTTTATCTTCTTCAAATCACAGGTTCAATGTTCTTTTTATTTATTTTCTCTTTTATTTGTTTATGAACTTTTCATGTTAGGATTTTCTTAATTAATATAATTTGAGGTATTTCAGACTCATGATTGCTTTCTC
The DNA here is from genome assembly GCF_000817695.3 of Arachis duranensis. Lineage (NCBI taxonomy): Eukaryota > Viridiplantae > Streptophyta > Magnoliopsida > Fabales > Fabaceae > Arachis > Arachis duranensis. Next base: position 33,508,924 of record NC_029773.3, on the reverse strand, counting down.
CTATTTATATAAATAATTTAGATTTTTCCCTTTTAGCTCTGGTTGATTAATTGATAACTCTTGAGTTGTCAAACTCATCGTGATTGATAATTAATATCTTTGCTGATTGATTTAGATTCCTATAACTCTAATCTTTTCTCAGGAGTTGACTAGGACTTTAGGTGTTAAATTGATTTGTTCATTTAACTTACCTTCATAGTTAGAGGTTGACTTAGTGGTAGCAAAAATATAATTCTCATCACCATTGATAAGGATAACTAGGATAGGACTTCCAGTTTTCATACCTTGCCAAGAGTTTTATTAGTTATTAATTTATTTATTCCTGTAATCTATTTCTCTTGTTCAAACCTTTTCAAAAACCCAAAAATACTGTTTTCCATAACCAATAATAAAACACACTTCCCTGCAATTCCTTGAGAAGACGACCCAAGGTTTGAATACTTCGGTTATTTATTTTTATTGGGTTTATTACTTGTGACAACCAAACGTTCGTACGAAAGGATTTTCTATTGGTTTAGAAGCTATACTTACAATGCGATTATATTTTTATATTTCTTTACTGGTAGGAAATCCGAACGTTACACTTCATCCTTGAACACTATGTTGTCTTGGACTTCTTTACATATGTCTTCAAGTAGAGTCTCAATTCTGGAAAGTCTATCTTTAGTTGGTGATGGTGGGTTGAGGTTAGGAGGTTGAAAGTGGTGATTAGGTGGGTGTTGATAGGATCTCTGTGAGGGATGTTGGTGAGTTGCATTGTTGTTGGGATTGTGGTTGTGGCGTCTCTGGTCTTGGCCTTGGTCTTGTTGGTTTCCCCACCCAAAATTAGGGTGGTTTCTCCAACCAGAATTGTAAGTTTTGGAGTATGGATCATGGGCTGTCTGGGTGAGTTTCCAACATAATTGGCTTGTTCCCAGTCACCTTCTTCTCCTGCATTCACTCCTTCTTAAGCTGGTGATGAAGTGATGACTGCTGCAACTTCGTTTTCTTCCATCTTTTTGGTAAGATCCGCTAACTGCTTGGTGATCATCTTATTTTGAGCCAGTAGTGCATCCATGTGGTTCAGCTCCATTACTCCTCGAGTGTTGCTCTTTTCAGAAGCATAGAAGTAGTCATTCTCAGAGACAGTCTCAATGACATCTATGGCTTCTTCAATGGTTTTCTTATTGTTTAGAGAGCTCTCTGACAAACCTTCTTTGACTCGTAAGAAAGACCTTCATAGAAAATGTGCAGTTGAGCCCATTCATTGAACATCTCTGGTGGGCCTCTTCTTGTTAAGTCCTTAAACCTCTCCCATGCCTCATAGAGAGTTTCACCATCTTGTTGCCTGAAGGTTTGTACCTCAGCTCTCAACCTGCTGATTCTTTGAGGAGGGTAGAATCTTGCCAAAAATTTGTTCCCCACATCCTCCCAATTTGTTAAGCTCTCCTTCGGAAAGGATTCCAGCCACTTAGATGCTTTGTCCCTGAGTGAAAAGGGAAACAAAAGCAATCTATAGACATTCAGATTAACACTATTAGACTTCACAGTGTCACATATTCTTAGGAAGTTGGTTAAATGTTGATTGGGGTCTTCTTGGGCACTTCCTCTGAATGAACAGTTGTTCTGAACAAGCGCGATGAGTTGGGATTTTAATTCAAAGTTATTGGCATGTATGGTTGGCTTTTGGATGCTACTCCCACAATTTCCTGGGTTTGGATTAATGTAAGAGCCTAGAACTCTTCTTTCTTGCCCAGCATGATTCACCGGGCCTTCTCTGGCATAGTTGTGAGCTTCTTCTTCATGGTTGTTTTCCAAGTTCTCCTCCATGCTTGTTTCAAAGTACTCTTCTTCTTCCTCAGCACCAATAACTATTTTCCCTCTTGCTTTCCTCCTTAATCTAAGGAAGGTCCTCTATGGTTCGGAATCAGAGGAAGTTGAAGCTCTGCTTCTTCTCCCTGTCATACAACTAACAGAACACACAGTAAGAAATAAAATGAAGAGATTATTATTGTTAGAGTGGCTGTTAGTATGAGTGGTGCAAATTATCAAACAGTTAGTGGGTTAGTGAGCAGAATTGTAGGTAATAACAAAGAAAAAGAAAACAACGATGGGAGAGGTGATGAGGAAGAAAAATAATTGAAACTAAAATTAAATGACTAGGTAAAATAACAATCAAAAGACAATGCTCAATCTAGTGAACTTCCAACTTAATCATTGTCGATACAAAATCAATCCCCGGCAACGGCGCCATAAACTTGATGCACGAAAACTTGTCTCTCAATAAATTTCCCTTCGGCAGGTATACCGAATTGTCATCAAGTAAAAACTCACAATAGAGTGAGGTTGAATCCCACAGGGATTCAATGGTCAAGCAACTTTAGTTGGAAGAGTGTGCTAGTTGAGCTAAACAGAAATTGAGTTGAGAGTTGCAGAAAATTAAATGGCAGGAAAATAAAGTGCAGAAAGTAAACTGCAGAATCTTAAATGGCGATTTGGAGAGATGAACATGAAAATAAATGGCAGAAAGTAAAGAGAATTGGTAAGATCAGAAATTGGGGATTCATTGGGCTTAGGAGATGTTTCATTCTCCGGATCAAGTTCATTCTCATCTCTTCCTCAATCAATGCATTCATTGATCTTCTTGGCAATATTAGGTGATTAGATCCCAATTCCTTGGCAACCCAATCTCTCTAAGCTTGAACAATTGCCCAATTCCTTGATTTAATTGCTCATGGGAAGAGATGAAGTATGGTCACTGATTATACCACATGTATTTCCAAATCAAAGTGTTGGGAGGATTACATGTCACTATATCCGTCCAAACCCCAATTTGGTCCAACATGAGAAAGCATTTCTAGCATGATCTCCTCATCCCTTTTCCAAGGCTCAGAGGAGATCCAATTATGGAGAGTTTCTTTTCCAAAACAACTAACCAATTGAATTAAGATTGAAAGCTTTCTAGTAAATTAAGAGAAAAGAAAGAGGAAGAAGAATGAAAATTATAATTGATCCATCAAATTACAACAGAGCTCCCTAACCCAATGAAAAAGGGTTTAGTTGTTCATAGCTCTGGGAATGGAAGATGATAGAAGAAAGTACATTTCTCAGCAAACTAGAAAAAATGCAGAAAAGTGAATATACAGAGTGTAGTTCTCCAAAAATGCCAAGCTTCTCTCTAGTTCAAAACTACTCCTATATATACTACTCTTCTTGATCTTCTAGTTAGTTCTTCAAGTCTTGGATATGGGCCTTTGATCTTGTGTTGAAGCAGTTACAATCTTCAGTGGGCTCAGCTTTGTTTGCAGAAAAGTGTGAGTTAGGCATGGACGTTAGTTAGGATGTTAGTGATGTTAACGTTAAGTGAAAAGGTAGGTTCGAGAACGTTAGTGACGATCACCTTTTTCGTTAACGTTCCAACCCAAAATGATCCACGTTAACTTCAACGTTAGTGGCACTAACATGACCACTAACGTTGCCTCTTGGTCCTTCGCAAACGTTATTGGCACTCACCTTTTCCAATAACGTTGCTTTTTCCCCTCCTTCCCACGTTAGAGTTCACGTTAATTGGATTAACGTGGCCACTAACGTGGTAGTGATTGCTATCTCCAACGTTAGTGACAAAGGTGAGTGTCACTAACGTTGGCTTATCATGCTTAGCTCCACGTTACTTTTCACGTTAGTGGTCTTAAAGTGACCACTAACGTGGGCACTCTTGGGTTGGTCCAACATTAGTGACAAAGGTGAGTGTCACTAACGTTGGTAACTGATTCCTCATCCCATATTAGAGTTCACGTTAATTAGATTAACGTGACTCTTAACGTGGCTTAATTTGTGCCTTTGTGGAACATTAGTGGCATTCACTTTTATCACTAACGTTGGAGCTCCGCTTTTCCTCCACGTTAGCTACCACGTTAATGTAGTTAACGTGGTAACTAACGTGGGCTATGATGGCTTCAAAGGTGTTATTGGCGATCACCTTTTTCCATTAACGCTACAAGCTTGTCCCCATTCCACGTTAGTGGTCACGTTAATTAGATTAACGTGGCTGCTAACGTGGCTCCTTCTTGCTTCCTTTGTCCTGAAATCAAGCAATTAAAGTCCATCAAAGCTCTGTTCCAAGTCATAAGATTATGCATCATCAATTATATCATTCAATTCCTGCCTAATCGAATGAAATCATGTAAAGTTCACAATATTTTCTTGAATCAAGATGTAAGTGTATTTTAGTCCAAAACATGCTTATTTACTAAGAAATTGCATGAAACTACCCTAAAACAGTAAAGAAAAGGTCAGTGAAACTGGCCAAGATGCCCTGGCATCACAGCCTTCATTCAGAGAGCTAAAGTAATGCCACCACATATAAATAATTTGAATTTCTCTTATTTTGTACTCAAAATATTTGCACCCTTTCTCTTCTAAAAAATCTACTATTTTTTTCATGTTTGATGATGATAAGGGGAGTAAATTATACCCAAATTGATAAAAATAATACCAATGCTCATGCAACTCTAATAACATAATTTATCACAGACTTAGGACTCAACAACCTTTATTTTGAGAGAGAGGTGCTCCCTCAATCTGTGGGACGGCTAGCTCATCCAAGGATAGCTTTTGGCGCTTTAGCTCCTGTATCTCACTCCCTTGCTTCTCCTGTTCTTTGAGCAGTTTGCAGAGCATGCTATTCTGATTCTACTGCTCTTCTTTGAGTTGATCCATAGTTTCTTGTAGCTTGGTGACAGATGCTTCTAAGCGGGCCCAATAGTCAAATTGAGGAATTTCCGGGAGGAGCTCATGCGCCCTCCTCTTGATGAGATTGTCTTGAACTTGAGGTCCATCCATTACCTTTTTGGTGATTGGGCGTTCAACTGGGATGTACTCATCCACTCTTATCTTCACCCCCGCATCTTTACATAACAGACTGATCAAGCTTGGGTAAGCCAATTTGGGCTCAGTGGATTCCTTGTTTGCAAATATGTAAATCTCACAAGGAATCAGCTGATGAACCTCTACTTCTTTTCCCAGCATAATACAGTGAATCATCACAGCCCTTTTGATAGTGACTTCAGACCGATTATTGGTGGGAAGTATAGCACGCCCAATGAAATTCAGCTAGCCCCTAGCGACTGGTTTGAGATCTCCTCTTTTCAGTTGGTTTGGGACACCTTTTGAGTTGGTTATCCACTTGGTTCTAGGGAGGCATATGTCCTCTAGAACTTGATCCAGCTTTCTATCTTTAGCCATTCTCCTATCAAAGGATTCTGGATCATCTTGTAGCTGAGGAAGTTTGAGGACTTCTCTCACTTTATCAAGATGGAACTAAATAACCTTTCCTCTTATCATAGTCTGAAAGGTGTGGAAGGCAGTTCCCTCCATTCTTTGCTTATCTGTCATCCACAGATTTGCATAGAATTCATGGATCATGTTTCTTCCAACATGTATCTCAGGGTTAGCCAGTATTTTCCAGCCCCTATTGATCTAGCCATAAACTTGATAGCTACGATTTTAGGAAATTGCACAATCGGCAAAAATTCCTTCCGGCAAGTGCACCGGTTATCGTCAAGTAAAAACTCACACTAGAGTGAGGTCGAATCCCACAAGGATTGGTTGAATGAGCAATTCGGATTAGAAGTGTGTTCTAGTTGAGCGGATCAAGATTTAGATGAGAATTGCGGAATTTTAAAGTGCATGAATTAAAGAGCGAGAAGCTAAATTGCTGAAATTAAAAGGGGATGGGGGTGATTGCATGAATTGAAATTGCAGAATGTAAATAGAAAGTGTAGATCAGAAATGGGGAATTCATTGGGTTTCAGGAGATATTGAGATCTCCGAATCAACACATTTTGATCCCTTCCTCAACCAATGCATTCATTGAATTTTGCTTAGCAATCTTATATGATTGGATCCCAATCCCTTGGCTCACCAATTCTCTCTAAAAA
>NC_029773.3:33465596-33500642 GCF_000817695.3 Arachis duranensis | reverse complement strand
TTTTTTTTGCTTTTTGGTTGCCTTTTTCAGTGGCTTTTTCTTCTTCTTTTTCTTTCTTTTTCATGGCCAAAGACATTTATTCATCAAGATCCATAGACAGCATCCTAATTTCCACTAAAAGTGACAATTCTGACTTTATTTCTTAGTGAGCTGACTATTCAATCAAACATGCATACCACCACTTAATCTTATTTGATTTCTTACCAAATGGAATTGAGTTACTTTTGTTCAAACATTTCTTTTATTTTTGGAAACAGAACAAGCATGGCAAGCATTTGTTTAAGAATGTGAAGTTTATCCAGACACTTAGACTATCACTTATTTGGAAATTAAACAAACAGACAAACACAAACTGCAATGACTCAAACTTAAAGCAGTGGTGCATGCAAACTTCCAATATCAGCAATTCAAAGTACACGCAATTAAGTGACAATACAACCTTTTAGCATCTTCTTTGTTGTTCATCATCCTTCCTATCCTTGGTGTTCTCTTTGATGATGATGTATATTCCTTCCATGAGATTGATTGTCTTCCTGCAAGGCTATTAGAAGTTGCTTGTTCCCCAAGCACTTTGAGAATTGGTTAGCATGCATGTATGTTTGTAGGCCTCTGAACTTAGATTGGTGTGTGAACACCAAACTTAGTTCCTTGCCATATGCAGCAATTTGGATCATATGCAGAAAACCTCATGTGCTTTTATTAAGAAAATAACTATGAACTAGAAAAAGAAACTATGAACTAGAAATTAAACTATTGTTTAAGTAGTTTCCCTGATTGGTTGGAGCTAGTGACTAGTCATGCTGAGGTAGAAATGTGCTTTTAATGAAGTTTTTGGTGGAACACCAAACTTAGAATCTCACATTCACCCTTGAATTGTTTTGGTGTGCAACACCAAACTTAGCTCCTTGCAATACAGATAAATCTACTTAACTTTTTTATTGAAATAACTAGAAAATAAAAACTACCTTTGGTTGGGCTGCCTCCCAACAAGCGCTCGTTTATTGTCATTAGCTTGACATGCTGTTCCTGACTTTCTTCCTCTTCTTCCAGTTTGTTAAGAGGAATGACTTCAAGTGGATAAAGGAGCTAGTTGGTGCCCCTTGTTGTGAATGGCTCTTTCCAGCAAGCTTTCCCTTGTGATTGGCTTGAGTGAACTTGCTTGTTGGCTCAGGAGTTGGATTGTTCTTCGACCTTCTCTTCTTCATGGATATGGTCCTTTGTTTCTCGGTCACAATCCTCATTGTGGTGCTTGTTTCTATTGCCTTCACATCCTTGATCTCAGAACTTGGTTGTTGTTGGACAGTTGGAGTATCCTGTTCATCAAAAGCTTCCTGAATTTGTGGTTCAATGAACCCTTCCTCTTTGCAACTCTCCGTTTCATTGGAGTGTGATCTCCCTTGATTGACTTTCTCCCTTTCTTGTTCTTCTGATTCCTCCCTTGGGTTTCGTGTAGTGGGATGAGTCTTGTGGATAGTGAAATGAATTGTATGAATTTGAGAAGGAATTTTGTGCTGAGAAATGCTCAAGTGATGAAGAATTTGGATATGTAAAACTAGGAGGTGAGGTTGGATAATTAAGAGGTGATGGCTCTTGATGAATGGGGTGTGAATAAGTGAAATCTCTTTGGTTTTGATCTTCCCAGCCACAACTTGAGTAGTGATCAATTTCACCAAAACATGGACCATTTTGTGGCTCTGGGAAGTACCCCGTTTCCTGTTCCTGATACTCCCACCCACCATGAGCATAATAACATGAATCATTCTGTGGTGGTGGAGAGTTTCTCATGAATTTTGACTGACCAAAAGATGATGGATACTCCTTTCTTTTTTGCAATGTGCTCAGTCTCAGACAATACTCATCCAAAGATAGTGGAAATTCCATAGTGAGGCAATATCACAAACAACTAGTGGTTAGTATGCTAACAAGTGAATAAGCAAAGAAAACAAATTAAAATTTGCAGAAATTAGCAGTAATAAACTAAAACAAAAACTATTAACAAAAGAAAAGAAAAATTGCTCAATCTAGTTAACTTCCAATTGGAGAATTGTCAATCGAAAACCAATCCCTGGCAGCGGCGCCATAAACTTGATAGCCATAAACTTGATAGCTACGATTTAGGAAATTGCACAATCGGCAAAAATTCCTTCCGGCAAGTGCACCGGATTATCGTCAAGTAAAAACTCACAATAGAGTGAGGTCGAATCCCACAAGGATTGGTTGAATGAGCAATTCTAATTAGAAGTTTGATTAGTTGAGCGGAATCAAGAATTGGGTGTGAATTGCATAAAATAAATGTGGCAGGAAACGTAAATTGCAAGGATTAAATTGCATGAATTAAAGAGCGAGAAGTAAAGTGCTGAAATTAAAAAGGGATGGGGGTGATTGCATGAATTGAAATTGTAGAATGTAAATAGAAAGGGATAGATCAGAGAGAGGGTTCATTGGGGTCAGGAGATATTGAAATCTCCGAATCAAAACATTTTCATCTCTTCCTCAACCAATGCATTCATTGAATCTTGCTTGGCAATCTTATATGATTGGATCCCAATTCCTTGGCTCACCAATTCTCTCTAAAAACAAACAAATTCCCAATCCCTTGGTTTAAATGTTCATAAGAAGAGATGATGCTCGATCACTGATTATACCACACAGTTTCATGAACCACAATTTGGTAGGATTACATGTCACAATATCCATCCAAACCCCAATCCAATTCACTGTGAGAAAGCTTCTCTAGCATGAATCCTCCATTCCTTTCCCAAGGTTCCGAAGGATTCTAATTATGGATAGTTTCTTTCCCAAGACAACTAACCAATGGAATTAGATCGAGAAGCTTTCTAACAAAATTCAAGAGAAAAGATTGAAGAAGAAGATAAAAACTATTATTGATTCATTCAATTACAATAGAGCTCCCTAACCCAATGAAAGGGGTTTAGTGATTCATAGCTCCGAATTCAAAACTAGAAAAATTGATGAAGAATTCTCAAGTGTCAAAAGTTCTTCGATCCCCCTTCTCAAATGCAGAAACTAAGGCCTTTAAATAGGCTCCCTAAATTACAAAATGAAAATGAAATTAAAAGCAAATTACAATCAAATGAAAATAAACTATTCTAGATGATTCTTGTGGCCTTGGTTTGGTGTTGTTGATGGGCCTTGCTTGCTTGAAGGGTAGAGTGACATAATTGATCCAAAAAGGATAATGATCCATTAAACTACACTCAAACGTTGCACCCCCCCTTTCTTGAGTCGTCACTTTGTTCTCTTGTCAACCTTTCCAATTTGATGCCAAATATAGACTATTATACCTCGTTGGAAAGCTATGGATGTCAGCTTTCTAACGCAACTGGAAGCACCTCAATTGGATCTCTATAGCTCAAGTTATGCTAGATTGAAGGTGACAAGGTTGCTGGTTGGTTTGACAGCGTTTAAGCCAACGTTTAAGTCACTTAAACGTGCTCGAAAATGCCAATTTTGGGAGCTCAGTTGCATTGTCCACCCCATACTTCTATACATCGTTGGAAATCTCTAGATGTCTACTTTCCAATGCAACTGGAAGCGCATCAATTGGAGTTCTACAATTCGAGTTATACTCCATGGAAGGTGAAGAGGTCAGCTGGCCTGATTGCATGTTGGTACTATGCTCTTCTATGCACATTACGGGGCTGTTTTCTCCCTCAATTTTTAGTATCCACCATGCATGCCATATATGCTTGGAAAGCTCTAGATGTCTTCTTTCCAATTCATTTTGAATCACTCATTTGGAGTTTTGTAGCTCTAAGTTATTTATGTTTGAAGAAGGCATGGTCAAGCTGTTCCATATAACACGTTTAAGCTCCAGTTTAAGGTTAAACTGGAGCTTAAACGTGGAAATGGTTCCCTGGAGGAAAATTCTGGTTGAACACGTTTAAGCTCCAGTTTAAGGTTAAACTGGAGCTTAAACGTGGAAATGCTCCTTGGTGCAATTCTCATTCTGGCGTTTAACTTCCAGTTTAAGGTTAAACTGGAGGTTAAACGCCACTTTCAGCTCTTCTCAGCTTTCATGATTCTGGTGTTTAAGCTCCAGTTTAAGCTTAAACTGGAGCTTAAACGCCACTTCCCAGCATTATATGTCTTGGCAGTTTAAGTTCCAGATTAAGCTTAAACTGGAACTTAAACTCCACATGTGATCTTCAAGCTTCCTTTATTGATTTTGTTGCTTCCTTGCCTAGCCTCTTCTTCCCTGAAATCATCCAAACAACTGCATCAAAGTCTTGCTAAAATTCATGAGAATTCTTCCATTCATAGCATTCAAGGAATATAACTAAAAACTCATGGAATTTGCATCAAAATCTTCATGTTTGAATGATTTAAGACAAGCATGACTATTTGGCCCAAATGATTACTTAAGGCTCAAGAAAATGCATAAAACAACTAAAAATAAAAGAAAAAGGCTAGTGAAACTAGCCTAAGATGCCTTGGCATCACCTATTTCGAATCTACTCTTGGATCTCCAGATATTCGTCTTCTTTCAGATCAAATTTAACTTTCGGGATCACTGATCTTTGGCACACAATTTTGAAGTAATGGTCTGCATGTTCTTTGGTGCAGAACCTCTCATGTATCCAAGGTTTTGGATTGTTTTCTTTTTTACCTCTTGGAGTGGTTTGTTTTCCTTTAGGGGCCATGATCTTGGTCTGTTTTGACTCGGTGATCATAGAAAAACACACCAAACTTAGAGGTTTGCTTGTCCTCAAGCAAAAGAAAGAAAGGAGAGGAAAAGAGGGAGAAATAGATTCAAATGATAGGTCTAGGAAGGTGGCCGAATGTGTTTTAAAAAGGGAGGGGGAATGGGTTTCGAATTTTTATGAAAAAGAAAAGATAGAAAGATATGATTTGATAAAAGATAAAAATGATGTGAAAAAGATAGGATTTAAAAATTTACAAGATATGAAAAAGATATGAGGAAGTAAAATCTGAATTTTTGTTAAAGCATAAAAAAATAAAAGATAATATAGATGAATGAAAAAGATTTGGGAATAAATTGTAGAGATAAATAAGTTTTAAAAGATGTTTTGAAAAAGAATTGAAAAGGAATTGCAAAGATTTTATAAGATTATTAATTTTTTTAAAATGGGGATTGAAAGATGAAGATTTGTAATATTTTTATGCAGAAAATTAGGAATTAAAACAAGAAAATTTGAAAAAATTTGAATTAGAAACGAAATTCCCTCCCCTTGCTGTTCTGGCATTAAACGTCCAGAATGATAGCCATTCTGGCGTTTAACGCCCATCTGGTGGCCATTTTGGGCGTTTAACGCCCAGCCACATACCCTAGCTGGCGTTAAATGCTAGAAAGCCTTTGTCACTGGGCATTTTTCTAAATGCCCAGGAGGCTACTTTTTCTGGCGTTAAACGCCCAGAATGGTACCTTTACTGGTGTTAAACACCCAAAATGATAGCCATTCTGCCGTTTAATGCCCAGTTTGCTACCTTTACTGGCGTTTAAATGCTAGTAAGCTTCTTTTCCATTAGCTTTTCTATTTTTTTGTTCTGGACTCTTCTATTACTCTATAAACCTCTACAATTGACCATATACCTTAAAAATAAAGTATATTAAACTCGTATAATTATTATTTGAATAACAACACCTTTGCTAATGGCTGGGTTGCCTCCCAACAAGCGCTTATTTACTGTCTTTAGCTGGACTTTACTGAGCTTGAATCCAATCTCAGTCTTGAGCATTCTTGCTCAATATTGCCTTCAAGATAATGCTTAACTCTCTGTCGGTTAACAATGAACTTTTTGTTAGAGTCAATATCCTGAAGCTCTACATATCCATATGGTGACACACTTGTAATCACATATGGTCCCTTCCACCGGGATTTCAGTTTTCCAGGGAACAATTTGAGCCTAGAGTTAAATGGCTGAACCTTCTGTCCTAGCTCAAAGACTCTAGATGATAGCTTTCTATCATACCACCTTTTTGCATTCTCCTTGTAAATTTTAGCATTTTCGAAAGCATTGAATCTGAACTCCTCTAGCTCATTCAACTAGAGTAATCTCTTCTCTCCAGCTACCTTAGCATCAAGGTTTAGGAATCTGGTTTCCCAGTAGGCCTTGTGTTCCAGTTCCACTTGCAAATGACAGGCTTTTCCATACACAAGTTTGTATGGAGAGGTTCCTATAGGAGTCTTGAATGTGGTTCTGTATGCCCACAGAGCATCATCCAAACTTCTTGCCCAATCCCTTCTACAGGTATTTACAGTCCGTTCTAGGATTCATTTTAGTTCTCTATTTGAGACTTCAGCCTGCCCATTTGTCTGTGGATGATATGGAGTTGCCACATTGTGGTTAATTCCATATCTGATCAAAGTAGAGTCAACTATTTATTGCAAAAATGAGTGCCTCCATCATTGATCAGTACTCTAGGGACACTGATAAACCACTATTTTATGGTTTACAATGTGTTTAATTGTGTGGTTTTATCATGATCTTTACCCACTTATTCATGTATTTAGCATGTATTTATATTTCCTTCCTAAAATTATTACATGATTGAAAACATGCTTCTTTGGTCTTAATTTAGCTAATCTTAATTCTCTCTTATTACTATTCGATGCCTTGATCTATGTGTTAAGTGTTTCAGGCTTCAGACACCAAACCTGCTAAAGATATGCTTCTGGAGGAATTTCAGCACTGTCTTAGTATCATTAGTGGGTGTTGCAATTGCCTCTACCCATTTAGATACATAGTCTACTGCCACCAGAATATAAGTGTTTAAATATGATGGTGAGAAAGATCCTATGAAGTCAATACCCCATACATCAAACAACTCAATCTCTAAGATCCCTTGCTGAGGCATGGCATAAATGTGAGGCAGATTACCAGCTCTTTGGCAACTGTCACAGTTACGTACAAACTATCAGGAGTCTATATAGAGAGTAGGCCAATTGAAGCCACATTAAAAAACCCTGGTGGCTATTCGCTCACCTCCAAAATGTCCTCCATATTGTGATCCATGGCAGTGCCATAGGATCTTCTACACCTCTTCTCTAGGTACACATCTATGGATCATTCCATCTGCACACCTCTTAAAAAGATATGGTTCATCCCACAAGTAGTACTTTGCATAAGAAACCAACTTTTTTGCTTGCTGCCTACTGTACTCTTTAGGTATAAATCTCACAGCTTTATAGTTTGCAATATCTACAAACCACAGTGCTTCTTGAATGGCAAACAATTGCTCATCCGAAAAGTTTTAGAGATCTCAATAGGAGGGAAGGACGCTCCTGCTACTAGTTCTATCCGGGACAGGTGATCGGCTACTTGGTTCTCTGTCTCTTTTTTGTCTCTTATTTCTATATCAAACTCTTGCAGAAGCAACACCCATCTTATGAGTCTGGGTTTTGAATCCTGCTTTGTGAGGAGATATTTTAGAGCAGTATGGTCAGTGTACACAATCACTTTTGATCCTATTAAAAAAGATCTGAACTTGTCAATGGCATAAACCACTGCAAGCAATTTCTTCTCTGTGGTTGTGTAATTCTTCTGTGCGTCATTCAAAACATGACTAGCATAATAAATGACATGCAGAAGCTTGTCATGCCTCTGTTCTAATACTGCACCAGTGGCATAGTCACTGACATCACACATTAGTTCGAATGGTAGAGTCCAGTCTGGTGCAGAAATCATTAGTGCTATGACCAGTTTAGCTTTCAGAGTCTCAAAGGCCCGCAGACACTCTGTGTCAAAGACAAATGGTGTGTCAGCGGCTAGCAGATTGCTCAGAGGTTTTGCAATTTTCGAAAAATCCATTATAAACCTCCTGTAGAATCCTGCATGCCCCAGAAAGCTTCTAATTGCCTTAACATTGGCAGGTGGTGGTAATTTTTCAATTACCTCTACCTTAGCTTGATCCACCTCTATTCCCTTGTTCTAAATTTTGTGCTCAAGGACAATTCCTTCAGTCACCATAAAGTGACATTTCTCCCAGTTTAAAGTCAGGTTAGTCTCTTGGCACCTTTTTAGAACAAGTGCTAGATGGTCAAGACAGGAACTGAACGAGTCTCCAAATACTGAGAAGTCATCCATGAAGACTTCCAGAAATTTTTCCACCATATCAGAGAAGATAGAGAGCATGCATCTTTGGAAGGTTGCAGGTGCATTGCGCAGCCTAAATGGCATCCTTCTATAGGCGAATACTCCAGATGGACATGTGAATGTTGTTTTCTCTTGGTCATGGGGATCTACTGCAATTTGGTTGTAGCTGAATAGCCATCCAAAAAGCAGTAGTAATCATGACCTGCTAGTCTCTCTAGCATCTGGTCTATGAATGGTAAAGGGGAATGATCTTTTCTGCTGGCTGTATTGAGCCTTCTGTAGTCAATACACATATGCCACCCTGTAACTGTGCTTGTAGGAACCAGTTCATTCTTTTCATTATGAACCACTATCATGCCTCCCTTCTTGGGGACAACTTGGACATGGCTCACCCAGGGGCTATCAGAAATAGGATAAATAATCCCAACCTCTAGTAACTTAGTGACCTCTTTCTACACCACCTCCTTCATGGTTGGATTCAGCCACCTCTGTGGTTGAACCACTAGCTTAGCATCATCCTCCAATAGGATCTTGTGCATACATCTGGCTGCGCTAATGCCCTTAAGATCACTTATGGACCACCCAAGAGCTGGCTTGTGTGTTCTTAGCACCAAAAATTAGTGCTTGCTCTTCCTGTGGCTCTAAAGCGGAGCTTATGATTACCGAAAAAGTGTCATCTTCTCCCAGAAATGCATATTTCAAGGATGGTGGTAGTGGTTTGAGCTTGGGCTTAGGAGGCTTCTCCTCTTCCTGAGGAGTTTCCAGAGGTTCTTCTGTTTTCTCTGGTTCCTCCAGGTCAGGCTGAACATCTTTAAAAATGTCCTCTAGCTCTGATTCGAGACTCTCGGTCATATTGACCTCTTCCACCAGGGAGTCAATAATATCAACGCTCATGCAGTCTTTTGATGTGTCTGGATGCTGCATAGCTTTGACAGCATTCAACTTAAACTCATCCTCATTGACTCTCAAGGTTACCTCCCCTTTTTGAACGTCAATGAGAGTTCGTCCAGATGCTAGGAAAGTTCTTCCTAGAATGAGAGTTTTACTCTTGTGCTCCTCCATTTCCAGCACTACAAAGTCAGTGGAAAAGGCAAATGGCCCAACCTTGACAATTATGTTCTCAATTATGCCTGATGGTATTTTAATAGAGCCATCAGTAAGTTGGAGACATATTCGGGTTAGTTTGACTTCTTCAGTCAAACCCAGCTTTCTAATAGTGGATGTAGGTATCAGGTTGATATTTGCACTAAGATCACACAAAGCCATCTTGGTACAAGCACCCTCTAATGTGCATGGTATAATAAAGCTTCTGGGATCCTTAAGCTTCTTTGGTAAGCTTTTCAGAATGACTACACTGCATTCTTCAATAAGGAAAACTTTTTCAGTTTCTCTCCAATCCTTCTTATGACTTAAGATCTCTTTCATGAATTAGCATAAGAGGGTATTTGCTCAGGTACCTCTGCAAACGAAATCTTTATTTCAAGAGTCCTGAGATAGTCTGCAAAGTAGGTAAATTGTTTATCCTGTTCCGCTTGGCGGAGTTTCTGAGGATAAGGCATATTGGCTTTATATTCTTCAACCTTAGTTGCTGCAGGTTTATTATCTACAGAGGTAGTTGGAGAAGCCTACTTAAGGAGGTTGTTATCAGCACTTGCAGGTATCTGATCCCTCATTGGCGTTTGAACGCCAGAACTGGGTGCTTTTTGGGCGTTTAATGCTAGGTTGCTGCCCTGTTCTGGCATTTGAACACCAGAATCATTCTTCTCTGGTCTCTTACAGTCCTTAGAGGGATTTTGGGTAGTGAATTTATTATCCTCTATCAGATGTTCCTTTCTTGGCTTCCTACTGCTTTGAGTTGAGGCATTTAATGTCTTTCCACTTCTTAAATGAACAGCTTGGCATTCTTCTGTTATTTGTTTAGATAACTGCTATTTTGTCTGATTCAATTGTTTTTCTACATTTTGGTTAGCATCTTTGGTCTCTTGTAGCATATCCTTAAATTCTGCTAACTGTTTTGTTATAGAAAATAGTTGCTGGCTGAATTCAACAACTTGTTTTGGGGGACTAAGTTCAGTGGATACTGTTTTACCCTTTTCTTTCATAGAGGACTCACTACTTAAGTACAGATGCTGATTTCTAGCAACCGTATCTATTAGCTCTTGAGCCTCTTCATTGTCTTTCTCATGTGTATAAATCCACCAGCTGAGTGGTCTAGAGATATCTGGGCCTTTTCTGTAAGCTCGTAGTAGAAGATGTCTAACTGCACCCACTCTGAAAACATTTCAGAGGGGTATTTTCTTAGCATCTCTCTGTACCTCTCCCAGGCATCATAAAGGGATTCACTATCCTCTTGTTTAAAGCCTTGGATGTCCAGCCTTAGCTGTGTCATCCTTCTTGGGGGGGAATATTGATTCAGGAATTTGTCTGATAACTATTTTCATGTTCTTATGCTGGCTTTGGGTTGGTTGTTTAACCACCTCTTAGCTTGGTCTTTTACAGCAAATAGAAACAGCAATAATCTGTAGACATCCTGATTCACTTCTTTATCACGTACTGTGTCAGCAATTTGTAAGAACCGTGCCAGAAACTCAGTAGGTTCTTCCTGTGGAAGACCGAAATACTGGCAATTTTGTTGCAAAAAGTAAAAGAGCATGAAATGAATGATACTTGTTATTCAATAATGGAGAACAGGTTGAGGTTTCAGAGATGCTCTGTCTATTAAATCTCTGCTTTCCTACTGTCTTCCTCTCTCAAATGCGCAAGGCTCCTTCCATGGCAGGCTGTATGTTGGTGGATCAACGTTGTCAATGGCTACCATCCGTCCTCTCAGTGAAAATGGTCCAAGTACAATTTATGTATTGCTAATCATCTGTCGGTTCTCACTTGTGTCAAAATAGGATCCCTTTATCCTTTTGCACACTGTCACTGCGCCCAACATTCGTGAGTTTAAAGCTCGTCACAATCATCCCTTCCCAGACCCTACTCGGAATACCACAGATAAGGTTTAGACTTTTCGGATCTCAGGAATGCTACCAATTGGTTCTAGCCTCTACCACAAAGGTTCTAATCTCACGGATTCAAATGCTCTATTGTCAGGAGAGGCAAGTCAAACTCGTGGATCAGAAACCCAAGAGATACGCACTCAAGCTGTCGCCCAATGACTACGTTGAGCTCAGATAGAATGGAAGTGGTTGTCAAGCACGCATTCATAAGTTTGAGAATGATGATGATTGTCACAGATCATCACATTCATCCTATTGAAGTACGAGTGAGTATCTTAGAACGGAAGCAAACGTGATTGAATAGAAAATAGTAGTAATTGCATTAATTCATTGAAACACAGTAGAGCTCCTCACCCCCACCTATGGGGTCTAGAGACTTATGCCGTAGAAGATACAATATGAAATGTAAAAAATGTCATAAGTTCCTAAATGAATCTCTAAAAGTAGTTTTTATACTAAACTAGTAACATAGGTTTACAAAAAATGAGTAACTAAGTGCAAAAATCCACTTCCGGGGTCCACTTGGTGAGTGTTTGGGCTGAGCTTTGAAGCTTTCACGTGCATAGGCCATTCTTGGAGTTAAACGCCAGCTTTGGTGCCAGTTTGGGCGTTTAACTCTAGTTTTGGTGCCAATTCTGGCGTTTTACATCAGAAAAAGGGTTTCTAGCTTGCAGTTAACGCCAGTTTGGACCATCAAATATCGAGCAAAGTATGGACTATTATATATTGCTGGAAAGCTCAAGATGTCTACTTTCCAACTCAATTGAGAGCGCACTAATTGGGCTTCATTAGCTCTAGAAAATCTCTTTCGAGTGCAGGAGGGTCAGAATCCAACAACATCTGCAGTCCTTTCTCAGCCTCTAAATCAGATTTTTGCTCAGGTCCCTCAATTTTAGCCAAAAAATACCTAAAATTACAGAAAAACACACAAACTCATAGTGAAGTCCAGAAATGTTATTTTTGAATAAAAATTAATAAAAAAATATATCAAAAAGTGAATAAAATACGCTAAAAACTATATGAAAACACTACCAAAAAGCGTATAAAATATCCGCTCATCAAAGAGGATGCAACGTTGGTGGCCAAGTTGGCTCACCAATGTTGCCTCAAACGTTGGAGGAAGGGCAATGCAAAACTCTGAAAGATTTCTGGTTCCAACGTTGGAGAGAACGTTGGTACACCAATGTTACCCCCAACGTTTTGCTATTTGGAAATTGAAAAAAACAATCCACGCATATGCGTGGGTGACGCGCACGCGTGTATAGGCTAACATTGGAGGGAACGTTGCCCAACCAACATTGAGTCCAATGCTCGCGATACAAAGTTCAATTTTGGGATTTGAGAAAATCGCACCGACGCGCAGGCATAAGTAATGCGTACGTGTGATCGTGAAGTTTGACAATCCATGCGCACGCGTAGGTGACGCGCACGCGTTTGTAGGCCAACGTTGGAGGAAACATTGCCAAGATGACGTTGAGTCCAACATTTGCAATAAGTTTTCAAATCTAAAATTGGAAAATTTGCAGTGACGCATACGCGTGAATCTACATTTTCTTCCCAACCTTGCATGCGCACAGGCAACGCAGACACGTGAAGTGGCAAAATCTATCATTCACGCGTACGCGTAGGTCACGTGTACACGTGGACAGGCAAACGTTGGTGCCCCAATGTTGAGTCAAACATTGCTTGAATCACCCAGAATCCATTTTCTTCAAAAGAACCTTTGACCCAACGTTTGTTTAAGAACGTTGACCCCAACGTTGATACTAGAACTATGCAATTGAGTACCTCTATCCTCTACATCAATGAGATCCACTTCAATCTACTTCAATAAATAGCCAAGGCCTACATCCAAGACTTGAAGACCAATTGAAGAAAGTGTATAAATAGCAGAGAGTATAATTTAGAAAGGCCTTTTTTTTACCAGATTGGGATCTAGATCTAGAATTAGATTCTGTAATCATTTCTCTTGTACTTTTTGCACTTTCTCTGTACTTTTCTTTTATTTTGACTCGAATTAAGCTATGAACAACTAAACTTATCTTCATTGGGTTAGGAAGCTCTGTTGTGATTCAATGGATCAATACTAGTTTTCATTCTTCTTCTTCTGTCTTTTCTCTTGGTCTACTAGAAATATTTCGTTCTTCATTCAATCATTCAATTGTCTTGGGAGAAAAATTGGATGTAATTGGGTTCTGTGATAGGCTTGGAAGAGAAATCACAGAATCATGCTTGAAATCTTTCTCACATTAGATTAGGTTGGGGTCTGGATGGATATCGTGACATGTAATCTTACTAACACTTTGATTTATGAATATGTGTGGTATAATCAGTGACCATACATCATCTCTTCCCATGAGCAATTAAATCAAGGAATTGGGCAATTTTTCAAGATTAGAGAGAGTGGATTGCCAAGGAATTAGGATCCATTCACCTAAGATTGCCAAGGAGATCAATGAATGCATTGATTAAGGAAGAGATGAAAGTGAACTTGATCCGGAGGATTATAACATCTCCTGACCCCAATGAGTTTCCCACTTCTGATCTTACCCATTCTCTTTAGTTCTACAATTTACTTTGATGCTCAACCCCCATTCCCATTTAATTTCTTGCAATTTAAGCTTCTGCACTTTAATTCCCTACAATTTCCCTTCTGCCATTTAATTCCTGTTATTTACATTCAGTTATTTACATTTCTTACACTTTAAGTTTCCTGCCAATTTACATTCTACAACCTAAAGTCAAATTTTGGTTCAGTTCAACTAGAATAATTCTCTAATTAAAGTTGACCAACCAATCAATCCTTGTGGGATTCGACCTCACTCTATTGTGAGTTTTTACTTGACGACAATCTGGTGCACTTGCCGGTGGAAATTTGTTGAGAGACAAGTTTTCGTGTATCTAGTTTATGGTGCCGGTGCCGGGGATTGATTTTGTATTGATAATGATTAAATTAGAGGAGAACTAGATTGAACATTTTTTCTCTTTTGTTAATTAAGTTCAATTTCAGCCGTTTTTTTTTACTTTTGCAATTTTAATCGCTTTTCTTTATTTCTTTACTTTGAGCACACTAACTCCACTAACTATTTGTTTAATTGATCTAACCATAATTTTCATTAATTGTGAACTCCGCACTTGCTGTTTGATGTTGTTTTACTAAGTGCATGACAGGTAGAATAAGGGTTTCAACCTCTTTTGACAGTGAACCTGAGAGGACCTTCCTTAGATTAAAGAGGGAAGCAAGAGGCAAGGGAGTCACTGAAGAAGAAGAGTTAGAAGAGGATCTAAACATTGTTATGGAGGAAGAGGTTCATAACCATGCTGGAGAAGCTGCTGGTAATTATGCACCACAAGATAGGAGAGTGCTAGGCTCCTACATTACTCCCAACCCTGGGAATTGTGGGAGCAGGATTCTAAAGCAACCATCCATGCCAACAATTTCGAATTAAAGCCATAACTCATCACCCTGGTTCAAAACAATTGTTCTTTTGAGAAAGTGCCCAAGAAGACCCCAACCAACATCTCACCACCTTTTTCAGAATATGTGATATAGTGAAATATAATGGTGTCCAACCAGATACCTAAAAGCTGTTGCGATTTCCCTTTTTCCTCAAGGACAAGGCAGCAAAGTGGCTAGCGTCATTCCCTAAAGAGAGCCTCACAACTTGGGAAGATATGGTAAACAAGTTCTTGGCAAGGTTCTACCCTCCACAAAGAATCAATAGGCTAAGAACTGATGTACAAACATTCAGGCAATAAGATCGTGAAACCCTCTATGAAGCATGGGAGAGATACAAGGATCTGACAAGGAGGTGCCCACCTGACATGTTTAATGAGTGGGTACAGCTACACATCTTCTATGAAGGCCTGTCATACGAGTCAACGAAGGCTCTAGATCATTCTTCTGGAGGCTCTCTCAACACGAAGAAGACCGTGGAGGAAGCCATTGATATCATTGAAACAGTGACTAATATTGAATATTTCTATGCCTCTGACAGAACCAACAATAGAGGAGTGATGGAGTTGAACCACATGGATGCAATTCTAGCCCAAAATAAGATGATCACGAAGCAATTGGCAGATCTCACCAAGCAGATGGAGAAGAATCAAGCTGCAGTAAGCCATACTCAACCATCAGCACAAGCAGAGTTGAATACAGAGGAAGGAGGTGACTGGGAGCAAGCTAATTATGTTGGAAATTCATCAAGACAACCCCATGACCCTTACTCCAAGACCTATAATCCTGGTTGGAAGAACCACCCAAACATTGGGTGGGGAAACCAACAAAACCAGAGCCAAGATCATAGACCTCTCAACTCCAACCATTTCAACAACTCCAGTCACAAACATTCCAACCAAAGACCATATCAGACCACACAAAACACCTCGCACCAACCCTCACATCAAACATCAAATAACCAGCCTCAACATCTAATTTCCAATTCACCTTCTGAAGTTAGGCTATCCCGCATTGAAGCCTTACTGGAAAACGTTTGCAAGGAGGTTTAAGATAACAGAATGATGAGCGGATAATTTATATGCTTTTTGGCATTGTTTTTAGGTAGTTTTTAATATAAATTAATTAGTTTTTAGTATATAATTATTAGTTTTTATGCAAAAATCACATTTCTGGACTTTAATATGAGTTTGTGTGTTTTTCTGTGATTTCAGGTATTTTATCGCTGAGATTGAGGGACCTGAACAAAAATCTGATTCAGAGGTTGAAAAAGGACTGCAGATGCTGTTGGATTCTGACCTCTCTGCACTCAAAATGCATTTTCTGGAGCTACAGAAGCCCAATTGGCACGCTCTCAATTGCTTTGGAAAGTAGACATCTTGGGCTTTTCAGCAATATATAATAGTCCATACTTTGCTCAAGTTTTGATAACGCAGACTGGCGTTTTAACGCCAACTTTCTACCATTTTCTAGCGTTAAACGCTAGAACTGGCATAAAAGCTGGAGTTAAACGCCCAAACTGGCAACAGAGTTGGCATTTAACTCCAAGAAAAGCCTATGTACGTGAAAGCTTCAATGCTCAGCCCAAGCACACACCAAGTGGGCCCCGAAAGTGGATTTTTGTATCATTTACTTATTTTTGTAAACCCTAGGTTACTAGTTCATTATAAATATGACCTTTTACTATTGTATTTTTATATCGGGATATCTTTAGACCATTTTTGAGACTATCTTTGTATCAATGTTGATCCCTTGATCACGCTTAGGGGGCTGGCCATTCGGCCATGCCTGGACCTTCTTCACTTATGTATTTTCAACGGTGGAGTTTCTACACGTCATAGATTAAGGTGTGGAGCTCTGCTGTTCCTCATGAATTAATGCAATTACTACTGTTTTCTATTCAATTCAAGCTTATTCTTGTTCTAAGATATTCATTCGCACTTCAGCATGATGTATGTAATGATCAAGTGAAGCGTATCACCATTATCACTTATGAACGCGTGCCTGACAACCACTTCCGTTCTCCCTGAAAACAAGCTTGAATGTATATCTCTTGGCCTCCTGGTCCACGACGCATGGTTGCCTCTCCTGGCAACAGAGCCTTCCATTCCGTGAGATCAGAGTCTTCGTAGTATAAGCTAGAATCAATTGGCAGCATTCTTGAGATCCGGAAAGTCTAAACCTTGTCTGTGGTATCTCGAGTAGGATCTGGGATGGGATGACTGTGACGAGCTTCAAACTCGCGAGTGCTGGGCACAGTGACAGTGCGCAAAAGGGTCATTGGATCTTATTCCAATACAAGTGAGAACCGACAGATGATTAGCCCCACGTAACCCGTAGCCGGACCATTTTCACTGAGAGGACAAACGGTAGCCATTGACAACGGTGATCCCCTAATGATGACCAGAATTCACTACCCCTTTAAAAAATTAGTGAATTAGTTCTTTTGGCAAGCGCACCAAATTATCACCAAATAATAACCTACATTGGAGTGGGATCGTATCCACAGAGATTGGCAAATCCAAGCAGTTTTAATTGATTGATGAATTAGTCAAGAGGATCAATAAGATTGTGAATTGTAGAATTGTAAATGATGACATAAATGTAAATGACTAGAATATAAAGAAAAGCAATAAAGTGCAGAAATGGAAATTGCAGAATGTAAAGTGCTAAATCATAAATGACCTGAATGTAAATGGGAGTGGAGGATTGTTGAATGTAAAAGTAAGCTGTAAAGAAATGGATAGATAAGAATGGGAAATTCATTGAGTTTGGGAGATGTTGTCTCTTTGGATTAAATCTAGCTTATATCTTCTTCAATCATGCAACTTATTAACCTCTTGGCAATCATGATTGATTGAGCCCCAATCCCTTGGTGATTCAATATCTCAGATCTTGATCAATAGCCAATTCCATGGTCTAATTGCTCATGAAGAGAGATATGCTTGGTCCCTGATTATACCACACACCCTCTTAGGTCTAGGTAGAGGGGGGATTATATGTCACGTATCCCATCACCAAAACCCAGATTCTACTCAAGCGTGAGAAGGGATTTCAAGCATGGTTTCATGTTTCCTTTCCCATGGTTCCCATGAAACCCAATTGCGTTCAATCTCTTTCCCAAGATAATTGAACACTAAGCATTAAGAACAAAATCCCTTCTAGCAAATAAAAAAGAAGATGAAGAGAAGAAGAATTTCACTATTATCAATCTATCAAGTACAACAGATCTCCCTCTCTCAATGAGAGGGAAGTTAGCTACTCATAGCTTGAAAAGTACTCAAAAGTGGATCTAAAACTAACTGCTTAACCCCTCTTCAGTACTCCTTGGGGGTACTTATACTACTCCTAGTAAAAATAAAAGAATTACAAAAGTGAAAAAGGGAAAATTACATTTTGGAGGGAAAGAAAACACTAAATAAGCGTGACTTCTTAGCTGGCGTGTGGCTGGCGCTTTACCGGCGTGTCACGTACCCTTCAAACTAGCTTGGCGTGCCACACTCAATCCTTCAAGTGGCACGCTCGTCCATTTATCAACCTTGGCGTGCCACGCCTTTGAACTCAAGTGGCACGCCATAGTAAAATTCTTGTGTTGGCGTGCCACACCTTCGAGCTCAAGTGGCACGCCCTTTGCTTTTTCCACTTTCCTTTGCCTCTGAAAACTTGAATTGGCGTGCCACGCCCTTGTTGTGTGCTTGGCTAAGCTCCTCTGGAAAGTTGCACTAGCGTGGCATGCCCAGGGTCTGGCGTACCACGCCCCTTTGCGAGTGAGTGGTTCCTCTGTTTGGCGTGCCACGCCACGAACTCAAGTGGCACGCCCCAATGCTTCTTTGCCCTCTGAATGACGCTGGCGTGCCATGCCATGCTGCTCAAGTGGCACACCTAAGTGAAGAATAGTGAATGGCGTGCCACGCCTTCAATACCAAGTGGCACGCCTGATTTAAGAACTTTTGACGGTTTAGAATTTATCCAATGGAGTCTCGTTGTGAAGTATAGTTTCCAAACCAATCAACAATCCTTACATCAAAAATATTGGTTGTCACAAGTAACAAACCCCAAATATGAATTAACCGAAGTATTAAGACTCCGGGTCGTCTCACAAGGAATTGCAATGAAGTGTTTAATTATTGGTTATGAAGAGCAAGGGGGGTTTCATTGATAATTGGGCAAGAAAATTAATGACAAGAAAAGTAAAGAGAGCAATTAATAAAGAGAGACATTCATGGCAATGGATAGAGATCATAGGCTTTCTATCCTAGTCATGCATGATTAATTCATCTTATTTAGTCAACTCCAACAAATAGGGAGAAAGTAAAACAAGATTAATCAATCATGTTACAAATATAAACAAGAATTTATCTCATTACGTCAACTCCAACAAATAGGGAGAAAGTCAAACGAGACTAGCTAATCTCGATCCAAAAGTCCTAACCAACTTACTAATCAAACTAGCAAAAGATTAGCGTCAATGGAAACAATATTCCATAAGTCCTAATCAACTCACTAATTAAATTAGCAAAAGATTAGCGTCAATGGAGACAATATTAGCTAACAACTCTAGATCACCAACATAAGTTGGGTTTTCATGACTCAAGATTGCCTAATTACTCTTTCCAAGCCAAGAATGCTCAAAATCTACTCTAAGGCCCAACCAAGCATTTTGTCAAACACTTGGTAGGTACAAAGGGAATGCATAGTAAAATTTGCAAGAAATGTAAATCTACCAACTACCAATTGTAAGAAAAGTAAATCAACAACTCAAATCAACATTAAAAGGACATCAAACATTAAATTGCATTAAAAGAAATCAAGATCCAATAATTGTTCATAAACATAGAAGAGAGCAAAACAAGAAATTAACAAGAGAAAATAAGAAGATGAAGACAATAGAACACTAAAATCTAAGAGAATTAAGATCAAAACAAGAACTAAAAGAGAAAATTGAGAGTGATTAACCTAACTCTACCCTAATTTCTATCTTAAATCTAGAGAGAGGAGAGAGCCTCTCTCTCTAGAATTCTATCCTAAAACATGATGAAAAACTCAACTATGACTAAGTGTGTTGACTCCCCTTCGATCCTTGGCTCAAATAGCATCAGAAATGAGTTGGATTGGACCCAAAATGAGCTGCAAAATCGTTGGGGGCGATTTCATTAAAGTGGGCCACGGACAGCATCGACGCGTCCGCGCAAAGTGCACATTCGCGCCCCTGAACGCGAAGCAACATATGGTAAAATTTATATCATTTCGAAGCCCCGGATGTTAGCTTTCCAACGCAACTAAAACCGCCTCATTTGGACCTCTGTAGCTCAAGTTATAGTCAATTGAGTGCCAGGAGGTCAGGCTTGACAGCTTTACGGTTCCTTCATTTCTTCATGAGTTCTCCCACTTTGTATGCTTTTCTCCTCACTTCTTCCATCCAATGCTTACCTTATGAACCTGAAATCACTTAACAAAAATATCAAGGCATCGAATGAAATTAAAGTGAATTAAAATCACCAATTTTTGGGCCTAAAAAGCATGTTTTTGCATTTAAGCCAAATCTAGGGAGAATTGCAAAACCATGCTATTTCATTGGCCAAAATAAGCACAAGATAAACCACAAAATTGGGGTTTATCAGCGCCTCATGTAATTGGCCTCTTCCATCCTCTCTGGAAACTTATACCAACGTGCCACGCCTAAAGGTTGGCATGCCACGCCCATGATCTTGTCTTGTTCCAGTAGTTGGCGTGCCACGCCTCGGCCTTCAAGTGGCACGCCATAGTGACATGCTCGGATTGGCGTGCCACGCCTTTGACACCAAGTGGCACGCACAATCCTTGCTTATGTTATCTTGTGCATTGGCGTGCCACGCCTGGTTGCTCAAGTGGCACGCCTAAGTGAGGTTGAGAGGTTGGCGTGCCATGCTTTCGACTTCAAGTGGCATGCCCAGTCTTTAATTGCCTTCAGCCCCTTCTCTGGATCATTGTACCAGCGTGCCACGCCATGCTGCTCAAGTGGCACGCCCATATATTTGTGCACTCTTCAAGCTTGGTGTGCCATGCCTGGGTCTTCAAGTGGCACGCCATAGTGGAGGTTCTTCTTGAGATGGTGAGTTGCCGTGCCACGCCCCTTTGCTCAAGTAGGATGCCCATAGTAGTTGATGGGTCAGGCATGCCACGCCCAACCTGGCGTGCCACGCCCCTTTTGTGTCCTCCATTTTGCTCTCTGGAATTTTGTACTAGCGTGCCACGCCCAGTCCCTGGCGTGCCACGCCAGTGCATTTTTGCGGCGTTTGGTCCAAGTGGCACGCCAATTTCACACGCCCAGCTTCTTGTTTGTCTTCTTACGATAATATTCATCAAATAATGCATGAATTATACCGAGCAAATGAGATTTGTGCTCTTTTATGGTCTTCTTTATGCAATAAAGAAGGGTAGATGATGCAAGTCATCACAACACCAAACTTAAGCTTTGCTTGTCCCAAGCAAATCAATGTGAGTAAACTTTTATATCTTGAGGCCTTGGCTTCGAATGATTGTAATACAACTAAGAGTAAAACTAAGTGTCTAACACATTTATGAATGTTTTAGTTGTCATAGAAAGCTCTTGGATCCTTGAGGGTTCCCTCAGGTATAGGCTTTAGGGGTCCTTTCTATTGATTGTCACCTTGAAGTAGTAAAGGTTGTTTTGCTTTCTTGACCACGACTCTAAGTGTTTTGTCTCAAGACAACCCTTTAATTAGGCTTTCAATTAGCACTCCCAAACCAGTTGGTTTTAGGGTACTGGGTGTTGAGACACCCCCAAGAATTTACTTGCCCAGGTCTCTTCTTGACACATCTTCACCACAAGCATCTACTAGGATCATTAATTCTTTTTTAGCTTTTAAATGTTTCTTTTTCTATCCCAGTAGTTGATGCTCAGAGCCTTGGGTCTTTATTGCTTACTACCTCTTGGTTCTATGGATATTCAAGGAACACCCCTTAGTCTTCCCTTGTTATACCTTCTAGGACTAGTTGCTCCCCATGACTCAAATTTTTTTTAGTTTCATCCAAGGTTCTACACTTAGTTTCTTGTTTCTTAGTTTGTTTGATGATCCCTCTTAGCCTTGGTCTCTCTTATTATTTTTGCACAACTCACAGTAACTCTTATGGAGACAAGCTCTACTTTTATTTAAGTTGAAATGAAGACTTGAAACACATGACATTTTCTTTCTTGTAAAAAAAACATAAAGACTTCAACCAGGAATTAAAACTAAGCATCAAACATAAACTATCCTAGCATGATTATTCAAGAAGTAAATAAAGCAAAAGCTTAAACAAAATTCAGAAATTGGAAAGTGTCAACCATAGGACTCAACAACCTTGAACAGCTTCATCTTTAGTTCATTGGCCCCTTCCCTTTGTCCTTCTTCTTGGGAGGGGATGAGTCACCTTCATCTGGCTTGGAGGAACCTTCTTGAGCTTTGGTATCCTTGAGCTTCCAAAATCCTAGCCTCCTCATGTAACTCCTTTCATCTTCCTTATGTTTGGCTAAGATTTTCTCTTGTCTTGCACTTAGCTCTTCCATCCCTTGCATCAAGGTTGGGTATCCTGGGTTTAGAGCGGGTACAGCGTTACACAAGTGATTCAACTTTGCTTGTGTGTTGATGTCATACTGGCTCCTGGGTATGGCCCTGGCATCATAGAGATGTCTGAATTCGGCCAAGTTCCTCTGTTGCCACTTGCCTTGCTCTCCTATTTTGTCCAGTGCGCTTCGCACCTCTTCCCAGTCAAATTGTTCTTGCTTCTCCTTCCTCATATGCTCCCAATTCTCTTGGAGTTGTTGAATGTTTTGGTTGACTTGGCTCCATTGTTGTTGCTGAGCCTCCTTGAATTGGTTGACATCTTCCCTTATGTGGTGTAGGTCTCCCTTCTCTTGCAATTGCTCCCTATTGAATCCCTCTGGAAATTGCTGATATTTGTAGTGTGGTGGTAGTTGAAGTGCTAGAAAGTGAGGTTGCTCTTCTGCCTCTCCCTCTTCTTGTTGTTGTTGTGGTTCATGAGCATGAGCTCTTTGCTCTCTAGCCCTGTTGAGTGGGTGGACAGCTACCACTTTGGCCATCTTTTTGGCAGTTATGAACTTGTCTTGCTTCACAAGAACTTCATCAATGATCTTTTCAGCTCCAGCCTCATCACATAGCCTCTGTATAATGCTGAGGAAAGCCAACCTTGTGTTGTCACTGGTGCTTTTCAGCACTTTGTTGATGTTGTTGTCGATCATCTCCCCCACGTTGATGTTTTCTCCTCTCATGATGCTGTAGATGAGCATAGCTCTCTCCTTGGTCACCTCTGAAGTGTTGGATGTGGGGATTAGGGACTTCCTCACAAATTCTAGCCACCCTCTAGCTTGGGAGCTCAAATCTCTTCTCTTCATACAGATTTCACTTAGAATCTCCTCAAACCCAGGGTCTTACTGCTTCATTCTCTCTTCATAGCTCCGAGTGGAGCTTGTCCTCTTCACCATTAGCATTCTCTCTATGCTAGAAGGGCTGTAGTCAATGGACTTCCCCCTTACATAGCTAATGTAGCCATATTGTTTTCCTGGTTGAGGTATTGCGTTGGCATAGAACTCCCTCACCAAGTTATCCACCACTTTCTTGGTGGGTTGCATAGAAGTGACCAACCCCTCTATTCAATCTCAATGTTGATTTCAATATGCTCATTCCTCCCTAGTTGAAACCCAACTTCTGGAATGATTTCCCTCTCACTCACCCAACCATAAAATTGATTTTGGTTGAATACGGAGAGGAACTTGTAGTCATTAAAAGAGCTTGAGGATCCAGAGGTTGGTTCCTTGGTTTTTCTTTTCTTTGAGGCTGAGCTTTTTGGTGGTGCCATTAGGTTAGGATAGTGTAAAAAAATGGGGTTAAAAGAAAGAGAAGGCAAAACAAAGTTTTGCTCCAACACCAAACTTAGGACTTGATTGTCTGAATCAAGAAAAAGAAGAAAGTAGGGGATAATAGAAGATGAAAAGAGAAGCGAAGGTGAGTGGTGTAGGGGTTGTTGAAGTGGGAGAGGAGATGGGGAGTGAAGCTTTTATAATGGGTGAATGATGTGGTTTGAATGTGGGAAATAAAAGGGATTAAATATTTTCCCGCTTTGGGAAGTGGCGCCTAGCGTGGGAAGAGGCGCCAACTCTTTTCTCACAGTGTTTTCTGCATGTGTTGAGTTCCAAAGTGCAAGTACACTTTGACTTCCTTGTTTTGTGAGTTGTTTACCATGTAGGCCCATCTGCTCTCCTAAAATTGAAACTGAACCCATTAGTGATGACAAAAGAACCCCTTCACATTCCTTCTCATCAAGAATAAATTGGATTGCAACTGGTGGGTGTCCCTTGGGACACCTATTCCGAGGGTTACCTGAAATCGTAGGTCGATCTCGGACGAGGTCTTCTGTGCTGGTCGAAACCGATGTGTCCGGCTGGTGAATAGCGGCCGGAGCTGGTGCGTCCGACTTGTTGGACTGAATGTGCTGCTGATCCTTTGTCACCGAAGGGTGTAGGGTACCTGCAAGGGACTCCAATGCTTAAGTTAGTAAGGGTATTAAGCAGGTTTTGTAAAATCAGAGTATGAGTTATACCTGGGTGCTCCAGTGTATTTATAATGGTGAGATGTGGCCTTCTGTGGATAAGATAAGTTAGTTATCTTATCTTATCTTTTATCTTTAAGTGAGGTCATCTTATCTTTAAGGGAACCGCCCTTCTCGCTGTAGGCTTGGGCCGCTTTAGGATTTGGGATGTGTTTCTCTATTTGGGACCTTCCTTGGGCTTTCGTAGGGACTTCATCGAGATCTTTGGGAAGAGGTCGGGTTGTCTTGACCTGAAGAGGTCGGTCGCCTTGTCTGTCGAACATCCCGTGTCGGTCATCTCGACCCAGGGTATGAACAGTGCCGCTGCTTGAGCTCGGTCTTCTTTTTTGAGGTCGAGTCTTTGACTTTGGTCCTTCTTTGGTGAAGCCGAACTCAAGCATTTTGTCGATTCCTTTGTTGTTGCTTTTGAATGTAGAACGTTTCCTCTAAAAGACATGTGCTTTTATATCGGCACTTTTTTTGGGAACGTGCGAGGGTTTAATGCTTTCTTTAATTTTGAGCATTAATTGCCCCGTTTTCCCTAGGCTCTTTACTTTGATTTTGAAACACCCAGAAAATGGTTTCTCTCCTTTTATTTTCCTTGTAACCTCCGCTTCTCTCTTCGCTCTCCATCTTTCGCTTGCATTTCAGCTTCCTGGCGTTAGTGGCGTCGCTCGGCGGTTTCCTAGGCAACTTTCGTTTCTGCCCCTTTTTCAAAGTTTCTTCTGTCTCTAGGTTAGCCCCTTTTCATGCTTTCTCTTTGATTGTGGTTTTGTGAAGAGGTTTCGGTTTTGATCCTCTCTTTTTGACAAAGTTTGGATCTTTCTGTTTTCTTTGAGCCCTAGATTTGTTGAAATGTGCTTTCTGAGAGTTTCTCTATTTTCTGCATGATCCTTTTTGCCTTTGTTAGGTGCCTCTAAGGCTTTGCATGTTTTCGTTGTTTCTGTTCTTGGTACTGCTTGTCCGTGTCTGTTCCTCGTTTATTTGAAGGTTGCTTTTTTCTGCTCTTTAATAAGGTTGCATCTTTTAATGGTCTCTGCTTGGCGTGCTTTTTGCTGAAAAAGTGCTACTGTTTTGGATTCTTTTTGAGAAATGATGGGATGTTGACTTCACACTATTTTTCTGGGAACCTTGCCTTGTTATTGCCTCCAAAGGATGCCCCAGGACTTTGGTTTGAGTCTTGGGGTTTTCCTTTTCTTGCTTTTCATTGCCTGAGAAGTATTTAACCGAGTTGTTTTCTCCTTTGTCCGAGATGTTTGTAGTAACCTCATTTTCCTTTCTTACTTGTAGGATTAGTTGGCCTCATGTCTTCTTGCAATTTATAGAGATGTCGTCCAAAGTTCCCGAGGGGATGTCTGATTGGCTGGACTCCCTTGTTTTATTGTGTGTTTCTGTTGTGGATGCTGAGTTTTGCACAGAACTGAGGAAGCGCCATAGAATTTATGGTAACAATGCCTGTGAGGAGGATTACGAGCTTGTTGCCCCTGATTCTGATGAGAGAATTTGCTTTCCGACTTCTATTGAGGGAGAGCGTCCCTTCTTTTATGCTTACGAATACTTTTTTAGTCAGTTGAACGTTTCTTTTCCTTTTACTACTTTTGAAACTGACCTGTTGTGGTCGTGTAACATTGCTCCATCCCAGCTTCACCCGAATTCCTGGGGTTTTATTAAAATTTTCCAACTTCTCTGTCGTGAACTAGATGTAACACCTTCCCATACTCTTTTTCTTTACTTGTTTGTTTCCGCCAAGCCTGGCGGTTCTTCAAAAAAGAAAGCTTCTTGGGTTTCTTTCCGGTCCGCCCAGGGCGATAAAGTATTTGCGATGTATGATGAGTCCTTTAAGGACTTCAAGAACTACTTCTTTAAAGTTCGAGCTGTTGAGGGGGCCCGCCCCTTTTTTCTTGATGAAAATGACGAGCCTGCTTTTCCTATAGAGTGGCAAAAGAATGTAAGAGTGCCACGTTACACATGGGAAACGCTTAGTGAGGTTGAGCGGGCCTTTGTAGTTGTTCTTGAAGATTTGTGGGGGAAGCCTCCCCATCTGGATACGAAGAGATTTTTGAGTGATCCATCTTTGGTTCGGGCTGCTTTGGTTACTGTCTGCTTTATTTTTATACTTACTTCCGAGCTTTTTCTTCTCCTATGTTGTAACTTGTCTTTTGTGGTTGATTTTGTGTTTTTCATAGATGTCGAAAAATAATGATTCTATGAAGGCCTTCAAGAAGGCGAAGAAGGCGACTGCTGCTTTAAACATTTCAACCAAGGCGGCCAGAGAGGGATCTTCCCAGGTTCCATTTAAACCTCTTGTACCTAGTTCTCCCGGGCCGAGGAAAGCAATTCCTATTCCTCGGGTTCGTCTGGTCGATCCTCCACAATCTTCTGCTGCAGCTCCTGGTGCCCCTCCTAATAAGAAGCAAAAAACATCCGAGCCCTTCAACCTGGATGCCCCAGATTTTGATGCTATCGAGTTTGTTGACCAGCAAATTGCCCCCTATGGTGGGCTTTCCATGGACGACGTTTCTTTTCTTCAGCATCTGGATTTCATCACCAAAAGTAGTGTGAGGATGGCTCATATGGGTGCGGCTATATTCCGAACAGTTCAGGGGATTCCAATTCATGCCATAAAATCCTTCATGGAAGAGGCCTAGTCGGAATTTGATCGAATCAAGGGTCTGAAGGAGGAGTTGGAGGTGAAGTTGGCGAAGGTGGAGAAGGAGTTGGAGGGTGAGAAGGCCAGTTTTATTGCCTTGGTTGCATCTTTGAAGCTGGCCGAGGACATGGCATTGAAACATAAGGATAGCTATGTCTCGGCTTATAGGGAATTGATGCATCCTCGGGAGGATTTGGAAACCGCTCGGGTTAATTATGGTGAGCTTCAGGGTCACCTTGTGGGTAGCGTAACTGCTGCCTCTGAGAACCTGATGGAGCAGTTCCGGGTTGTTGCTCCTGATGCCGACTTGACTCTCATCAGCCTGGACAATGTCGTGAGGGATGGTAAGATTGTCCCTGATGACCAAGATGATGATGAGACTGATCCTCCCCAGTGCCTTCTCTTAAGGTGTCGACCTCCTCTGTTCCTCCCGTTACATCTGATCCGGGTTGCCAGATTCTGAATCGGGATGATGGAACAGTAGATGCTGTGCCCCTTCAGACTCGTCCTCCCTCTCCTTGTCCTGACGCTGCCAAGAAGGCTCCTGATGTTTGCTGATCTCTTTCTGGATGTGTAGTTGGCCCGGCTTGTGGGCTTTTTAAAACTTTTTAATTGCTGACATTTCCTAGTTGCTTGTTTAGCAACTTTTTATTTTGAAAAACAAAAGGTAGCTTGCTATCCCTTCACAGTAGGTTTTGGTGGCCTTCCGGGGCCTTATAACTTTTGTGGAGAAATAGAGGTAGTTTTTGACTTGGCATCTTTTCAGTTTTCTACTGATGTTTGAAATCTTGTATCTCGACCTCCTCGGATTGCTTTGTTTTATTGTTTGTAGCTTGGATCCTTTGAGGTTGTGACTTATGGGTCCAACTTGTTTCTTGGTGGATCTTTTGCGCTGATCCCCCTTTAAGTTATTTCGGTAATCCTCTTTCTTGGACCTTTTTCAGGTCTCTTTTGGGGATTACTTTTATAACTTATTTGTAGGAGATCGATTTCGTTGGGTCGATCTCTTTCTAGGTTATTTCTGTAATCCTCTTTTTTTGGACCTTTGTCAGGTCTCTTTCAGGGATTACTTTGATAACTTTTTAGTGGTAGGAGTCCGACTTGGCTATGTCGGTCTCCTTTAAGTTATTTTTTGTAGTCCTTTTTCTTGGATCTTTGTCAGATCTCTTTCAGGGACTACTTGTATAAATTTTTAGTGGTAGGAGTCCGACTTGGTTATGTCAGTCTCCTTTAAGTTATTTTTTGTAGTCCTCTTTCTTGGATCTTTGTCAGATCTCTTTCAGGGACTACTTGTATAACATTTTAGTGCTAGGAGTCCGACTTGGTTATGTCGGTCTCCTTTAAGTTATTTTTTGTAGTCCTCTTTCTTGGATCTTTGTCAGATCTCTTTCAGGGACTACTTGTATAACTTTTTAGTGCTAGGAGTCCGACTTGGTTATGTCGGTCTCCTTTAAGTTATTTTTTGTAGTCCTCTTTCTTGGATCTTTGTCAGATCTCTTTCAGGGACTACTTGTATAACTTTTTGTTTTGGGCTGACTTTGTTATGTTAGGCCCTTCTAAGTTAAAGTAATCCTCTTTAATAGGGTTGGCTAGACCTCTTTCTAGGGTTTACTTATAACTTGGGTTGACTTGGTCCGACTTGTGAGCGTCAGCCAGCCTTTAAGTTATTATTTTAGCTATCCGTAAGACCTCGTCAGGTTCTTTTTTGGATTGCTTTCGATAACTTCTTACATTATTTTGTGTTCACCTTCGCCAATTTGTAGAAAGTGGTTGGCATCTTTAGATCGTCCTTTGGGTGAATCGCGTTTTCACCTTTATCGGACGATTTATCTTTATCGTGGTCGTGTAGTGAAATTGTTTTTCACTTTCTGCCGACCTGTCGCTTTATAACCGGACGATGAATACTTCAGATTAATGCATCTTGGATTCTTTGTAGAATATCTTCTTAGGTTGCAGGCGTGCCATGATCTAGGAAGCTCTCGTTCCTCGAGTTCGGATAGTCGGTAGTAGCCCTTCCCAAGTACTTCTATGACTCGGTAGGGTCCTTTCCAGTTTGCTGCCAGCTTTCCTTCTTCGGGCCGAGTTGTTCCAATGTTGTTTCGGATTAAGATGAGATCGTTCTCAGCAAAACTTCTTGGCACTACCCTTTGATTATATCTGGAAGCCATTCGACGTTTTAGAGCTTCTTCTCTAATCCGAGCTCTTTCCTGGATTTCAGGTAGTAGGTCGAGTTCTTCCCTCTGAAGTTGGAAGTTTGCTCCCTCATTATAATGGACTACTCTATGCGATCCTTCTTCAATTTCTACTGGAATCATTGCCTCCATTCCGTATGCTAATCGGAAAGGGGATTCCTTTGTGGTGGAATGTGGCGTCGTTCGATATGCCCATAGAACCTATGGAAGCTCCTCTGCCCAGGCTCCCTTTGCATCTTGCAGTCTTCGTTTTAACCCTGCCAATATGACTTTGTTGGCGGCTTTGGCCTGTTCATTGGCTTGTGGATGTTCGACAAAGGTGTACTGGTGCTTTATATTCAAGTCGGCTACTAATTTTCTGAAGCATGCGTCTATGAATTGGGTGCCATTGTCTGTGGTTATAGAATATGGAACCCCGAACCTTGTGACAATGTTTCTATATAAGAATTTCCGGCTTCTCTGAGCGGTGGCATTTGGCTAGGGGCTCTGCCTCGATCCACTTTGTAAAGTAATCTACCCCTACTATGAGGAATTTAACTTGTCCTGATCCCTGTGGGAAGGGGCCAAGAAGATCGAGTCCCCATTTTGCAAACGGCCAAGGCGAGGTCATGCTAATGAGCTCTTTTGGCGGGGCGATGTGAACGTTGGCATGTTTCTGACATGGTGGACATGTCTTTACAAATTCTGTAGCTTCTTTCTATAGAGTTGGCCAATAAAATCCCGCCCGGAGTACTTTTTTAGCGAGAGCTCGTGCTCCGAGATGATTGCCACAAATACTACCGTGTATTTCTTCTAGCACTTCCCTTGTGTTGGAGGTCGGCACGCATTTTAGTAAAGGTGTTGAGATTCCTCTTTTGTATATGATGTTGTTTATGATGGTGTAGTACTTGTGCCTCCCTTTTTAACCTCTTTGCCTCCTTTTCCTCTGTGGGGAGCATTCCTGTTTTGAGGTAGTTGATTATGGGGGTCATCCATCCTTGGTCCTGACTTGTTATAGTCAGGACTTTTTCTTCTTCCGAGATTGACGGGTTTTGCAACATTTCCTGGATGAGGCTCCTATTGTTGCCCCCTGGTTTGGTGCTGGCTAGTTTTGAGAGTGCATCAGCTCGGGCATTTTGTTCGCGGGGTGTGTGGTAGATTTTATACTCCCCGATTTGTCCGAGTTGTTCCTTGGTTTTATCCAAATATTTTTTCATGGTGGGATCTTTGGCTTGGTAGCTCCCTGTTATTTGTGATGTGACCACTTGTGAATCGCTGTAAATGTTGAGTTTTTGATCTCCGACCTCTTTAGTCAGCTTTAAACCGGCTAATAATGCTTCATATTCTGCCTGGTTATTTGAGGCCGGGATCCCGAACTTGAGGGAGAGCTCAACTTGGGTTCCTTGGTCGCTTTCTATTATCACGCCTGCGCCACTTCCAGTTTTATTTGAAGAACCATCCACGTAAAGATTCCATTGTGGGGGGTTCTAGAGAATCTGTGAATTCTGTGATAAAGTGGCCAAATACTATGATTTGATGGCCGTCCGAGCTTTATATTGGAGGTCAAACTCTGACAACTCGACTGCCCATTGTAGAATTCTGCCTGCCAGATCTGTTTTCTGCAGTATTCCTTTTATGGGCTGGTTAGTTTGAACCTTAATGGTGTGCGCCTGGAAGTACAGGCGTAGTCGTCAAGATGTTAGAATGAGGGTATAGGCAAATTTTTCTATTTTCTGGTAGTTCAGCTCAGATCCCTGTAGCACTTTGCTAATGAAGTAGACGGGTTTTTGCCCATTTTCGTCTTCTCTGACTAGTGCTGAGGCTATTGCCTGACTTCCTACTGCGAGATATAATATGAGCGGTTCTCTTTCTCGTGGTCGAGATAGGATAGGTGGCCGTCCTAAGAACTCCTTGAAGTCTTGGAAGGCTTGCTCACATTCTGTCGTCCATTCGAACTGTTTTCCCTTTCTTAGAGTAGCATAGAAGGGGAGAGATCTTATCGCAGCTCCTGCTAAGAATCGGGATAGGGCGGCCAACCTCTCATTGAGTTGTTGTACTTCTTTGACACAGGTTGGGCTCTTCATGTTGAGTATGGCTTGACATTTGTCTGGATTTGCTTCAATTCCCCTTTGTGTGAGCATGAAGCCTAAGAATTTGCCTGCTTCTACTGTGAAGGTGCATTTTGTGGGATTAAGCTGCATGTTGTGCTTCCTTATAATGTAAAACACTTGAGTCAGGTCGGATAATAATGTATCTTCGCTTTGTGTCTTTATCAACATGTCGTCCACATAAACTTCCATGATTTTTCCGATGTGATCTGAGAAGACTTTATTCATTAGCCTTTGATAAGTAGCTCCTGCGTTCTTAAGACCGAAAGGCATCACGATGTAGCAGTAGCTTGCTTTCAGTGTTAGGAACGAGGTCTTTTCTTGATCTGGTGGATACATGGGGATTTGATTGTATCCCGAGTATGCGTCCATAAACGAGAGATATCTGTATCCAGAGGAAGCATCTACTAGAGCGTCAATACTTGGGAGTGGGTATGGAAAGCCTTATTGAGATCGGTGTAATCGGTGCACATTCGCCACTTCCCATTTCATTTTTTTCACCAAGACAACGTTGGCTAGCCATAGTGGGTATTTGACTTCTCTTATGAATCCGGCTTCCAGTAGTGCCTGTACTTGCTCGTCCACAGCTTGGGATCGCTCTGGCCCAAGTTTTCTTCGTCTCTGCTGCACTGGTCGAGATCCTGGATAAACTGCCAACTTATGACACATTAGCTTAGGGTCTATGCCTGGCATGTCTGCGGCTTTCCACGCGAAGAGATTGACGTTATCTCGCAAGAATTGTATTAGTAATTCTTTTAAATCTCCTTTTAGGATTGTGCCGATATTGGTTGTTTTTTCCGATGTATCCCCGATCTGAATCTTTTCTATCTCGCCTTCTGGCTGGGGACGAAGTTCTTCTCGTCAGTGAACTCCGCCCAGCTCGATTGTGTGAAACTCTTCTCCTTTGCCTCTGAGGTTTAGGCTTTCGTTATAACAGCGATGTGCCATCTTCTGGTCTGATTTTATCGTGCCTATCCCTTTTGGGGTTGGGAACTTCATACATAGGTGTGAGGTCGAGACTATTGCGCCGAGTTGATTGAGTGTTGTCCGTCCTATGAGAGCGTTGTAAGCTGAACTTACATCGACTATGATGTAGTCTATTTTGAGGGTCCTGGATTGGTCCCTTTTTCCGAAGGTTGTATGTAGTGGTATGTATCTGAGTGG
The DNA here is from genome assembly GCF_000817695.3 of Arachis duranensis. Classification (NCBI taxonomy): domain Eukaryota; kingdom Viridiplantae; phylum Streptophyta; class Magnoliopsida; order Fabales; family Fabaceae; genus Arachis; species Arachis duranensis. The sequence goes on along the minus strand of NC_029773.3, from coordinate 33,468,423 downwards.
TCGAACCGGGGTATCTCCTAGCCCAAACAGGCTGTTTGGATATGCTTTAAATTCTTTTTCTTCCAAGCCGAGTTTATCAAAGACTGTTTTGAATAAGATGTCAGCAGAACTCCCTTGGTTTATTAATGTGCGGTGTAGGTTGGCTTTTGCCAATATGATGGTGATAACCATGGGATCATCGTGTTCTGTGATGATGCTGGATGCGTCCTCTTTAGTGAATGTTGTTGCCGGAATGTTGAGTGCTTTCTCCTCTCCTTCAACATGATATACTTCTTTGAGATATCTTTTGCGAGAGGATTTGGAGATCCCACCTGCTGTGAATCCGCCGTGTATCGTATGAACATGTCTATCATATGAACATGTCTTTCTGGTGTCCGAGGTGATTGTTCTGTTCATTCGGTATCTTCATCCCTTCGTCTCTTTCTTTGATCATCTCGGGTGGCCAGGAATCGATCTAATTTTCCTTCTCTCACCAATTTTTCTATGATATTTTTTAAGTCGAAGCATTAGTTTGTGGAGTGTCCTCGGACTTGATGGTATTCACAATATTCCTTTTTGTTTCCTCCTCCCCTTTTGCCTTTGAGTGGCCGTGCTGGGGGGATTTTTTCTGTATAGCAGACTTCTTTGTATATCTCGACCAGGGATGCCCTGAGAGGGGTGTAGTTATGGTATTTTTTTATTTTCTCCCTTTGTCGATCTCTTTTCTTTTGGATTCCTTGTCTTTGTCTCAGTAGGAGGCCCCCAATTTTGAGGTTTCCCCTAACCGAGCGTTTTCCTTCATGTTGATATACTTTTTTGCCTGCTCCTGCACTTCGTCTAAGGAGGTCATGTACTTTTTTGATATAGATTGGCTGAAAGGTCCCTCTCGTAGGCCATTGATGAGTCCCATGATGGCGGCCTCCGTTGGTAAGCTTTGTATATCCATGCATGTTTTGTTGAATCTCTCCATGTAGTTGCGGAGGCTCTCCCGATCTCCTTGTTTGATTCCTAGTAAATTGGGGACGTGCTTGGCTTTATCTTTCTGAATGGAGAATCTGGCTAGGAATTTTTTAGCTAACTCATCAAAGCTTGAGATGGACTTCGGGGGTAGGTTGTCGAACCATCGGATCGCTGTCTTTGTGAGAGTTGTTGGAAAAGCCTTACAGTGAACAGCATCTGGGGCATCAGTGAGGTACATTCTACTTCTGAAGTTGCTGAGGTGGTGGTTGGGATCCGTGGTGCCATCATACAGGGTCATATCCGGGAGTTTGAAGTCTTTTGGAATTTTGGTTTTCATGATTTTCCTGGTGAACGGGTCTTGGTCTTTGCGTGAATTTTCCTCGAGATTAGTCCGGGGGCTTTTGATTTGAGATCGACTTCCAATTGATGTAGTTTTTCTTCCAACTCCCGACGTCGCTGCACCTCTCTTTGGAGATCTCTTCCAATTTCCCGTTGTTGTTGGGTTTCTTTTTCCAGTTGTTTTAGGCGATCCAGGAGCGCTTCTATCGCCCTTGAATTTGGTGAGTCTTTGTCTTTGTTGGTTTCCGGAGTGTTTTGTAGCGCGATATCCGCATTTTTGTGCGGTGTCTGATCCTCCAGACCTGAATCGTGGTCGTTGTCACGGTCGTCCACCATGGTGATGGGATGACTTCCAGGTTCTCCAGCAACGGCGCCAATGTTCCGAGGGTTACCTGAAATTGTAGGTCGATCTCGGACGAGATCTTCTGTGCTGGTCGGAACTGATGTGTCTGGCTGGTATATAGCGGCCAGAGCTGGTGTGTTCGACTTGTTAGACTGAATGTGCGCTTGATCCTTTGTCACTGAAGGGTGTGGGGTACCTGCAAGGGACTCCGATGCTTAAGTTAGCAAGGGTATTAAGCAGGTTTTGTAAAATCAGAGTATGAGTTATACCTGGGTGCTCCAGTGTATTTATAATGGTGAGATGTGGCCTTCTGTGGATAAGATAAGTTAGTTATCTTATCTTATCTTTTATCTTTAAGTGAGGTCATCTTATCTTTAAGGGAACCGCCCTTCTCGCTGTAGGCTTGGGCCGCTTTAAGATTTGGGATGTGTTCCTCTATTTGGGCCCTTCCTTGGGCTTTCGTAGGGACTTGACCGAGATCTTTGGGAAGAGGTCGGGTTGTCCTGACCTGAAGAGGTCGGTCGCCTTGTCTGTCGAACATCCTGGGTCGGTCATTGGTGGGCGAAATTGTGAACTATACTTTTTCACAACTCTCATAATCCCCGGTAATGGCTCCAAAAAACGTGGTAGCTCAATACCATGGCATTACACAACTTCGCACAACTAACCAGCAAGTGCACTGGGTCGTCCAAGTAATAAACCTTACGTGAGTAAGGGTCGATCCCACGGAGATTGTTAGTATTGAAGCAAGCTATGGTCATCTTGTAAATCTTAGTCAGGCAAACTCAAATGATAATGGTGATGAACGAAAATAACATAAAGATGAAGATAGAGATACTTATGTAATTCATTGGTAGGAACTTCAGATAAGCGCATGAAGATGCCTTCCCTTCCGTCTCTCTGCTTTCCTACTGCCATCATCCAATCCTTCTTACTCCTTTCCATGGCAAGCTTAAGCAAGGGTTTTACCGTTGTCAGTGGCTACCTCCCATCCTCTCAGTGAAAGCGATAGCATATGCTCTGTCACAGCATAGCGGAATTCATCTGTCAGTTCTCAATCAGGCCGGAATAGAATCCAGTGATTCTTTTGCGTCTGTCACTAACGCCCCGCCCTCAGGAGTTTGAAGCACGTCACAGTCATTCAGTCATTGAATCCTACTCAGAATACCACAGACAAGGTTAGACCTTCCGGATTCTCTTGAATGC
>NC_029773.3:33453561-33464934 GCF_000817695.3 Arachis duranensis | reverse complement strand
GCTCCAGAAAATCCACTTCGAGTGCAGGGAGGTCAGAATCCAACAGCATCTGTAGTCCTTTTTGGTCTCTGAATCAGATTTCTGCTCAGGTCCCTCAATTTCAGCCAGAAAATACCTGAAATCACAGAAAAACACACAAACTCATAGTAAAGTCCAGAAAAGTGAATTTTAACTAAAAACTAATAAAAATATACTAAAAACTAACTATATCATAACAAAAACTTACTAAAAACAATGCCAAAAAGTATACAAATTATCCGCTCATCAGTCATCTCGACCCAGGGTATGAACAGGACACCAAACTTAATTCTTTGGTATCTTAATAAATTGGTTTCATCATTGTGTAATTACTGTGTTCATAAGAGTGGAATAACATCAATCTCTTCATTTTCTTTTAATTCCAACTCCTCTGAACTCATTAAATCATGTTCATGTTTTTACCAAAAGCATTAAGTGCTTTCAAATTGGGTGACTTGGGCTGCTATGTGCTCATTGGTGGTGGCCACACTAGACTTAATCTCTGGGCTTACTCTTCAAAATCAAACTGTTAATTGTTTGTAAGCCTAGATTAAGTGGGTGAGAGGCCACACCAAACTTAGCACTTTAGCAAGTTCTCAGCCCATTCACTCATCATTAGTTATGCATTCATCAAGTTGCAACTCCTAAATAGAAAGAAAAAAGAGAGTGTAAAGAAAATCTAACTATCAAAGCTAATATCAAACTTCCTAATCTACAATTGCAACTAATCCTAATTACTGAAAATTAAACTATCTAAAGCAACAAAATTTAAAATACTTCTAAGAAAAGCAATTAAATCAAAAAGGATAAAGTGTTGGGGTGCCTCCCAACTTGTGCTTTTTTATTGTCATTAGCTTGACATTCCTTTCTCTTTAGCTAAGCTTGTAGCTCACTCTCTGCTCCTCCAAGGAGCCTCCTAAGTAGTGTTTGAGTCTATGGCCATTGACAAAAAAAGTTCTCTGAGTCTTGTCCTCCACGAGCTCCACATGACCATAGGGAAACACTTTGAGTATGGTGAAAGGTCCTGACCATCGAGACTTAAGTTTTCCAGGGAAGAACTTGAGTCTTGAGTTGTAGAGTAACACATTCTGTCCTTCAGTGAACTCCCTTCTTGCTATCTTTTGGTCATGCCACCTTTCTGTGTTCTTTTTGTAGATTTTTGCATTCTCATATGCTTGATTTCTAAACTCTTCCAGTTCATTGAGTTGCATCAATCTCTTTTCTCTAGTAGCTTGCTCATCAAAATTTAGTAGTTTTAGAGCCCAGAAGGCTTTATGCTCCAATTCAACTGGCAAGTGGCAAGCCTTGCCAAATACTAGTTGGTATGGTGACATCCCAATGGGGGTCTTGAAGGCTGTCCTGTAGGCCCACAGAGCATCGTCTAGCTTCCTAGACTAGTCCTTTACTGAGCTTCCAACAGTTTTTTCAAGGATTCATTTTAGCTCTCTGTTAGAGATCTCAACTTGCCCATCGGTCTGTGGGTGGTATGGAGTTGTCACTTTGTGTTTGACTCCATATCTGAGAAGGAGTGCTTCTAGTTGTTTGTTGCAGAAGTGTGACCCTCCATCACTAATGAGAGCTCTAAGAAGCTTATCACAACCTTGTTGTCATTTGTTGCAGTAGCTATGGCCTCTACCCATCTTGAAACATAATTAACAGCCACTAATATGTAGCTATTTGAGTAGGAGGTTGGGAAATGTCCCATGAAAACTATCCTCCATACATCAAATAGTTCTAGCTCTAGTATGTATTGCTGTGGCATCTCATTCCTCTTGGTTAGATTACCAGCACTTTGACATTCGTCACACCTTGACACGATTTCCTTGGCATCCTTAAACACTATTGGCCAGTAGAATCCAGATTGAAGCACTTTTGCTGCTGTCCTTTCTCCACTGAAGTGACCTCCATATGCTGATCCATGGCACTGCCATAACATTTCCTGCCCTTCTTCATGGGATATACACCTTCTTAGGACACCATCAGTACACTTTTTGAACAAATAGGGGTCATCCCAGATGTAGTGTTTGGCATCCTTGATTAGCTTCCTCCTCATGTGCTTATTGATGTTAGTTGGTAGTTCCCCAATAGCCTTAAAGTTAGCTATGTCTGCGAACCAAGGGGCTACTTGAATCATCATCAATTGTTCATCAGGAAAGCTTTCATTTACTGCTACTTGCTGCATTTCTTCTTTTTGTGGGATCCTTGAGAGGTGGTCAGCTACCTTGTTCTCTGCTCCGCTCCTATTTTTAATCTCAATATCAAATTCTTGGAGCAGCAGGATTCATCTTATTAGTCTGGGCTTAGATTCTTGTTTGGTAAGCAAGTATTTGAGTGCTGCATGATCAATGAACACAATTACTTTTGAGCCAATGAGATATGATCTAAACTTATCAAAAGCAAAAACTATGGCTAAAAGTTCTTTCTCTGTGGTGGTATAGTTCCTTTGATTCTCATTGAGGACCTTGCTAGCATAGTAAATAACATGTACTAGCTTATCTTTCCTCTGTCCTAGAACAACACCAACAGCAAAATCAGATGCATCACACATTAGTTCAAAGGGAAGATCCCAGCTTGGTGGTGCTATGATAGGTGCAGAGGAAAGTTTCTTTTTGAGTTCATCAAAGGCTACCATGCATTCTCTATCAAAAACGAAAGGAGTATTTGAGACAAGTAGATTTCTAAGGGGTTTTGCAATCTTTGAAAAGTCCTTGATAAACCTCCTATAGAACCCAGCGTATCCCAAAAAGCTTCTAATTGCTTTTGACATTGCAAGGTGGAGGTAATTTTTCAATTACTTCCACTTTTGCTCTGTCTACTTCTATGCCATCTTTTGAAATCTTATGACCAAGAACCACCCTTTCAGTCACCATAAAATAGGACTTCTCCCTGTTTAAAACCAGGTTGGTTTCTTGACACCTTTTTAGCACAAGAGAAAGATGGTATAGGCAATCAGAATATGAGTCTCCAAACATAGAGAAGTCGTTCATAAATACTTCTACGAATTTCTTAATCATATCTGAAAAAATGGAGAGCATGCACCTTTGGAATGTTGCAGGTGCATTGCACAATCCAAAGGGCATTCTCCTATAAGCAAATACACCATATGGACAAGTAAATGAAGTTTTTTCCTGATCCTTGGGGTTTACAACAATTTGATTGTAGACTGAGTATCCGTCCAAGAAACAATAATACTCATGTCCTGCCAGTCTTTCAAGCATCTGGTCCATGAAGGGTAGGGGAAAGTGATCCTTTCGGGTGGCTTCATTAAGTTTCCGGTAGTCAATGCACATACGCCATCCGGTCACCGTCCTTGTGGGTATAAGTTCATTCTTCTCATTTGCCACAACAGTGATCCCTCCCTTCTTAGGGACTACTTGCACCAGGCTTACCCAAGGGCTATCTGAAATGGGATAGATCACCCTTGCTTGCCACAATTTCAACACTTCTTTCCGAACCACTTCATTTATAGTTGGGTTCAGCCCCCTTTGTTGCTGTCTTGAGGGTTTGGCATCCTCTTCAAATAAGATTTTATGCATGCACATTGAAGGACTAATCCCCTTTAAATCAGAAAGTGTCCAACCTATGGCATTCTTGTGTTGTCTAAGCACTTAGATAAGTTCCTCTTCTTGTTCTTTAATCAGACTTGAATTTATGATTACTGGGTGAGTGTTGTTAGCACCTAGATATGCATACTTCAAGCTGGGTGGTAAGGCTTTCAGCTCTACTTTTGGTGACTCTGCATCTTTGTTGTCTGTGGCAGTTGGCATGATTGAGTTCCTCATGGTTGCTTATTGTAGTTTTCCATCTGGTGCTTGCTCCAGCTCAATGTTTTCTTCACATTGTTCTTCTCCCATGACTTCTTGAACTATCTGTTCCATGGTGTCTACCAGCATGCATTCTCCTATAGGTTCTGTTCATACCCTGGGTCGAGCTGTCCGACCCGGGATGTTTGACAGACAAAGCAACTGACCTCTTCAGGTCAGGATAACCCGACCTCTTTCCAAAGAGCTCGGTCTAGTCATCAGAAAAGCCCAAAGAAGGGCCCAAATAGAGGAACATGCCCCAAATCCTAAGGCAGCCCAAGCCTATAGAGGGAAGGGCGGTTCCCATAAAAGATAAGCTGACCTCACCTAGAAGATAAGATAAGATAAGATAACTAACTTATCTTATCTAAAAGGTCACTCCATACCATTATAAATACACTGGAGCACCCAGGTATAACTCATACTCTGATTCTACTCAATACCTGTTTAATACCCTTGCTAACTTAAGCATTGGCCACCGACTACACCGACCTCAGCAAGGCCTGCCCAAAAGACCCTTATCCACTACCAAGCATCGACGCTCTAGTAGATGCCTCATCGGGATATAAGTATCTCTCATTTATGGACGCGTACTCAGGGTACAACCAGATCCCAATGTATCCACCAGATCAAGAAAAAACCTCGTTTCTAACACCCAAAGCAAACTATTGTTACATCGTAATGCCTTTCGGCCTTAAGAACGCAGGAGCTACTTATCAGAAGCTAATGAATAAGGCCTTCTCAGATCACATCAGAAAAATCATGGAGGTCTACGTGGATGACATGTTGATAAAGACACAAAGTGAAGAAACATTACTGTCCGACTTGGTTCAAGTATTCGACACCATACGAAAGCATGGCATGCGACTTAACCCGGCTAAATACACCTTCGCAGTGGAAGCCGGTAAGTTATTGGGCTTTATGCTCACACAAAGAGGAATCGAGGCAAATCCAGATAAATGCCAGGCCATACTCAACATGAAGAGCCCAACCTACGTCATAGAGGTACAACAACTCAATGGGAGATTGGCAGCCTTATCCAGATTCCTAGTAGGGTCAGCAATAAGATCCTTCCCTTTCTACGCTACTTTAAGGAAGGGAAAAAATTTTGAGTGGATAACGGAATGTGAACAAGCCTTCCGAGACTTCAAAGAATTCTTGGGATGGCCACCTATCCTATCTCGACCACGAGAAGGGGAACCACTCATATTGTAACTCGCAGTAGGAAGTCGAGCAATAGCCTCAGCACTAATTAGAGAAGACGAGGGTGGGCAACAACCCCTCTACTTCATTAGTAAAGCACTGCAGGGGTCAGAGCTGAACTACCAGAAAATAGAGAAGTTTGCCTATACTCTCGTACTCACATCCCGACGGCTTCATCCGTACTTCCAAGCGCATACCATTAAGGTTCGGACCAACCAGCCTATAAAGAGGATATTGCAGAAAACAGATCTAGTAGGAAGAATCCTACAGTGGGCAATTGAGTTGTCCGAGTTTGACCTCCAATACGAAGCGCAGACAGCCATCAAATCACAATACCTAGCTGACTTCATTGCAGAATTCACAAACGCCCCGGAGATCCCCATAGAGTGGAATATATACGTGGACAATTCCTCGAATAAAGCCGGAAGTGGTGCAGGTGTGATAATCGAAAGCAACCAAGGAACCCAACTCGAGCTTCCCTTAAATTCGGATTTCTAGCCTCAAACAACCAGGTGGAATATGAAGCATTATTAGTTGGCTTGAAGCTGGCTAGAGAAGTTGGAGCTCGGAAACTCAACATCTATAGTGACTCACAAGTCGTTACTTCACAAATAACAGGGAGCTACCAAGCCAAAGATCCTACTATGAAAAAATATTTGAATAAAACCAAAGAACATCTCGGACAACTCAAGGAATATAGGATCCGCCACATACCCCGCGAGTAAAACGCCCGAACTGATGCACTGTCAAAACTAGCCAGCACCAAACCAGGGGACAACAATAGAAGCCTCATCCAGGAAATATTACAAAACCCGTCAATATCGGAAGAAGAAAAACTACTAGCCATAACAGGTCGGGATCAAGGATGGATGACCCCCATAATTAACTACCTCAAAACAGAAGCGCTCCCTACAGATTAAAGGGAGGCAAAGAGGTTAAAAAGGGAGGCACAGTACTACACTATCATAAACAACACCCTATACAAAAGAGGGATCTCAGCACCATTGTTAAAATGCGTACCAACCTCCAATACAAAGGAAGTCTTGGAAGAAGTACACAGCGGCATTTGTGGCAATCATCTCGGAGCGCAAGCTTTCACCAAAAAGGTACTACGGGCGGGATTCTATTTGCCAACTCTACGAAAGGAAGCTACCAAATTTGTAAAGACATGTCCACCATGCCAGAAGCATGCCAACTTTCACATTGTCCCGCCAAAAAAGCTCATCAGCGTGACCTCACCCTGGCCATTTGCAAAGTGGGGACTCGATCTTCTTGGACCCTTTCCCCAGGGATCGGGACAGGTCAAGTTCCTCATAGTAGGGGTAGACTATTTCACAAAATGGATCGAGGCAGAACCTCTAGCCAACGCCACTGCTCAAAGAAGTCAGAAATTCCTATATAGGAACTTCATTACAAGGTTCGGGGTCCCAAAGTCCATCACCACAAATAATGGCACCCAATTCACAGATGCAGGCTTCAGAAAACTAGTGGCCGACTTGAATATAAAACACCAGTTCACCTCCGTCGAACATCCCCAAGCCAATGGACAAGCTGAAGCGGCCAACAAGGTCATATTGGCTGGGCTAAAATAGATACTGTAAGAAGCAAAGGGAGCTTGGGCCGAGGAACTTCCATAAGTCCTATGGGCGTATCGAACAACCCCCCATTCTACTACGAACGAATCACCATTTCGATTAGCATACGGAGTGGAGGCAATGATTCCAATAGAAGTAGAGGAAGCGTCTCCTCGAGCAGTCCACTATAATGAACAAACCAACTCTCAATTTCAAAGAGAAGAGCTCGACCTACTTCCGGAAATCCAAGAAAGAGCTTGGATCAGAGAAGAAGCACTAAAGCGGCGAATGGCTTCCAGGTATAATCAAAAGTTAGTGCCAAGAGGTTTTGCTGAGAATGGTCTCATCTTAATCCGAAATGATATTGAAACAACTTGACCCAGAGAAGGAAAGCTGGCAGCCAACTGGAAAGGACCCTACCGAGTCACAGAAGTACTTGGGAAGGGCTACTACAGACTATCCGAACTCGAGGGACGAGAACTCCCCAGATCATGGCACGCCTGTAACCTAAGAAGGTACTATAGTTAGGAAAGATAAAAGGTCTCATCAGAAGATGCACTTTTTTTCCTGAAAAGGTTTTTTAATGAGGCATCAAGATTGAGATTTAATCCGACTTAATGGTATGAAAAAACTCCCGCCTGTATATATTTGCACTTTCTTTAAATAAAATACATTTCAGATATTCTACGAATTCTCAAGACGCATTAATCTGAAGCATTCATCGTACGATTATAAAGCAACAGATCGAATAGAAAGTGAAGAACAGATTCACTATACGATCTCGATAGGAATGATCGACCGACAAAGGTGAAAATGCGATTCACCTAAAGGTCGATTAAACCAAGACAGAAACTACCATCTACAAATCGGCAAAGATGAACACAGAATAATGCAAGAAGTTATTGAAAGTGATCCCAAAAAGAACCTAACGAGGTCTTACAGATTGCTATATAATAACTTAAAAAGACTGGCCGACACTAAAAAGCCGGACCAAGTCAACCCAAGTTATCAGCAAATCCCTGGAAAGAGGTATGGCCAACCCTATGAAAGAGAAATTGCTATAACTTAGAAGAGATCGACCTAACGAAGTCGGTCTCCTACAAGACGAGTTGTAAAAGTAATCCCTGAAAGAGACCTAACAAAGGTCCAAGAAAGACGATTACAAAAACAACTTAGAAGAGATCGACCAAACAAAGTCGGTCTCCTACAAGACAAGTAGTAAAAGTAATCCTTGAAAGAGACCTAACAAAGGTCCAAGAAAGAGGATTACAAAAACAACTTAGAAGAGATCGACCTAACGAAGTCGGTCTCCTACAAGACAAGTTGTAAAAGTAATCCCTGAAAGAGACCTAACAAAGGTCCAAGAAAGAGGATTACAAAAATAACTTAGAAGAGATCGACCTAACAAAGTCGGTCTCCTACAAGACAAGTTGTAAAAGTAATCCCTGAAAGAGACCTAACAAAGGTCCAAGAAAAAGGATTACAAAAACAACTTAGAAGAGATTGACCTAACAAAGTCGGTCTCCTACAAGACAAGTTATAAAAGTAATCCCTGAAAGAGACCTAACAAAGGTCCAAGAAAGAGGATTACAAAAAAAACTTAGAAGAGATCGACCTAACGAAGTCGGTCTCCTACAAGACTAGTTGTAAAAGTAATCCCTGAAAGAGACCTAACAAAGGTCCAAGAAAGAGGATTACAAAAACAACTTAGAAGAGATCGACCTAACGAAGTCGGTTTCCTGCAAAACAAGTTGTTAAAGTAATCCCTAAAAGAGACCTAACAAAGGTCCAAGAAAGAGGATTACAATAACAACTTAGAAGGGGACCAATATGAAGAAATCGGTTATAAGGCGCTAAAAATAAAAGCCAGAGCAGAAAAACCGAAAAAAATCGGACCCACACAGTTACGGCCTCAAAGGAATCCAAGCTACGAACAACAAGTAAGAAAGCAACCCAAAGAAGTCAAGCAGCAAGATTCCAAAACCAGAAGAGATACCATACTAAAGCACAATAAAAGCATAGTATGATAAAGCTTCAAAAGGCCACCGAAATCTACCTCGAAGCGCTACTTTTGTTTTTCAAAGTAAAAAGTTGCCAGGCAGACAACTAAAAAAGTGTCAGCAGTTAAACAAAACAGTAAATAGTTCAAAAGCCCACAAACCGGGCTATTTACACAAAATACTCAAATAAAAGGAGGTTGATGAGCGGATAATTTATACGCTTTTTGGCATTGTTTTTAAGTAGTTTTTAGTAAGTTCAAGCTACTTTTAGGGATGTTTTCATTAGTTTTTATGTTAAAATTCACATTTCTGGACTTTACTATGAGTTTGTGTGTTTTTCTGTGATTTCAAGTAATTTCTTCCTGAAATTGAGGGACTTGAGCAAAACTCTGAAAAAGGCTGACAAAAGGACTGCTGATGCTGTTGGAATCTGACCTCCCTGCACTCGAAATGGATTTTCTGGAGCTACAGAACTCCAAATGGCGCGCTCTCAACAGTGTTGAAAAGTAGACATCCGGAGCTTTCCAGCAATATATAATAGTCCATACTTTATTCGGAAATTGACGACATAACTTGGTGTTGAACGCCAAGTACATGATGCTGTCTAGAGTTAAACACTAGAAACACGTCATGATCCGGAGTTGAACGCCCAAAACACGTTATAACTTGGAGTTCAACTCCAAGAAAAGCCTCAGCTCGTGGATAGATCAAGTTCAGCTCAAATATACACCAAGTGGGCCCCGGAAGTGGATTCATGCATCAATTACTTACTCATGTAAACCCTAGGAGCTAGTCTATTATAAATAGATAGTAGCTAGTTTAGTATAAATAAGACTTTTTACTAGTGTATTAGTTATCTTTTGACCATTCGGTCTTTTGATCACCTTCATGGGGGCTGGCCATTCGGCCATGCCTGAACCTTTCACTTATGTATTTTCAACAGTGGAGTTTCTGCACACCATAGATTAAGGGTGTGGAGCTCTGCTGTACCTCAACTTTCAATACAATTATTATTACTTTCTATTCAGTTCTCTTTTATTCTTATTCCAAGACATACGTTGCACAACACTTTGATGAATGTGATGATCCCTGACACTCATCATCATTCTCACCTATGAACGTGCGTGACTGACAACCACTTCCGTTCTACTCTAGGCCGGGCGCATATCTCTTAGATTCCCCAACAGAATCTTCGTGGTATAAGCTAGATAGATGGCGGCATTCATGGGGATCCAGAAAGTCTAACCTTGTCTGTGGTATTCCGAGTAGGATCCCGGGAATCCGGAAAGTCTAACCTTGTCTGTCGTATTCCGAGTAGGATTCCGGTATTGAATGACTGTGACGAGCTTCAAACTCCTGAAGGCTGGGCGTGATGACAAACGCAAAAGAATCAATGGATTCTTCTACTCCAACCTGATTGAGAACCGACAGATGATTAGCCGTGCTGTGACAGAGCATTTGGACCATTTTCACTGAGAAGATGGGATGTAGCCATTGTCAAGGGTGATGCCTCCAGACGATTAGCCGTGCAGTGATAGCGCATAGGACCATTTTCCCGAGAGGATTAAAAGTAGCCATTGATGATGGTGATGCCCTACATACAGCTTGCCATGGAGAGGAGTAGAAAGGATTGGATGAATGTAATAAAAAAATAGAGATTCAAGAGGAGCACAGCATCTCCATACGCCTATCTGAAATTCCCACTATTGATCTACATAAGTATTTCTATCCCTTTTTATTTTCTATTTATTATTAATTTTCGAAACCCATAACCATTTAATCTGCCTAACTGAGATTTACAAGGTGACCATAGCTTGCTTCATACCAACAATCTCTGTAGGATCGACCCTACTCACGTAAGGTATTACTTGGATGACCCAGTACACTTGCTGGTTAAGTTGAACGAAGTTGTGAGCTTCTCTAACAATGCCTGGAACTCTTTTATCACAATTTCGTCCACCAAGTTTTTGGCGCCGTTGCCGGGGATTGTTCGAGTATGGACAACTAACGGTTCATCTTGTTGCTCAGATTAGGTAATTTTCTTTCAAAAATCTTTTTCAAAATTTTTCTTTTCTTTTTCGTTTTTCCAAACTTTCTTTTCGAAAAAAATTAATAAAAATCCAAAAAAAAATAATAAAATCATAAAAACCAAAAATATTTTGTGTTTCTTGTTTAAGTCTTGAGTCAATTTTTAAGTTTGGTGTCAATTGCATGCTTTTAAAAATTTTTCTTGCATTTTTTGAAAATTCCATGCATTCATAGTGTTCTTCATGATCTTCAAGTTGTTCTTGAAAAGTCTTCTTGTTTGATCTTGATGATTTCTTGTTTTGTGTTGTTTGTTGTTTTTCATATGCATTTTTCGTTTGTTAGAGTCCATGCATTAAAGATTTCTAAGTTTGGTGTCTTGCATGTTTTCTTTGCATCAAAAATTTTTTAAAAATATGTTCTTGATGTTCATCATGATCTTCAAAGTGTTCTTGGTGTTCATCTTGATATTCATAGTGTTGTTGCATGCATTATGTGTTTGATCCAAAATTTTCATATTTTGGGTCATTTTTATGTTTTTCTCTCTCATCTTTAAAATTTCAAAAATCAAAAAAATATCTTTTCCTTATTTTTCTCATAATTTTCGAAAATTTGAGTTGACTTAGTCAAAAATTTTCAAAATTAGTTGTTTCTTACAAGTCAAGTCAAAATTTTCAATTTTAAAAATCCTATCTTTTCAAAATCTTTTTCAAAAATTATATCTTTTTCCTTTTTTTATTTTTTCGAAAA
>NC_029773.3:33450344-33452904 GCF_000817695.3 Arachis duranensis | reverse complement strand
GTTGCCTTAATGCAACAAAACTGCAAGTTTTATGGACTTCCATCTGAAGATCCTTATCAGTTTTTAATTGAGTTCTTGCAGATCTGTGAGACTGTAAAGACGAATGGAGTTGATCCTGAAGTCTACAGACTCATGCTTTTCCCCTTTGCTGTAAGAGACAGAGCTAGAATATGGTTGGATTCACAACCCAAGGATAGCCTGGACTCCTGGGATAAGCTGGTCATTGCCTTCTTGGATAAATTCTTTCCTCCTCAAAAGCTGAGCAAGCTGAGAGTGGATGTTCAAACCTTCAAACGAAAAGATGGTGAATCCCTCTATAAAGCTTAGGAAAGATACAAGCAGCTGACCAAAAGATGTCCATCTGACATGTTTTCAGAATGGACCATATTAGATATATTCTATTATGGCCTGTCTGAATTTTCGAAAATGTCATTGGACCATTCTGCAGATGGATCTATTCACCTAAAGAAAACGCCTGAAAAGGCTCAAGAACTCATTGATATGGTTGCAAACAACCAATTCATGTACACTTCTGAGAGAAATTCTGTGAATAATGAAACGCCCCAGAAGAAAGGAGTTCTTGAAATTGATGCTCTGAATGCCATATTGGCTCAGAACAAAGTGTTGACTCAACAGGTCAACATGATCTCTCAAAATCTGAATGGATGGCAACATGCATCCAACAGTACTAAAGAGGCAGCTTCTGAAGAAGCTTATGATCCTGAGAACCCTGCCATGGCAGAGGTTAATTACATGGGTGAACCTTATGGAAACACCTATAACTCATCATGGAGAAATCATCCAAATTTCTCATGGAAGGATCAACAAAAGCCTCAACAAGGCTTTAACAATGGTGGACGCAATAGGCTGAGCAATAGCAAGCCTTTTCCATCATCTTCTCAGCAACAGATAGAGAATTCTGAACAAAACACTTCTAATTTAGCCAATCGAGTCTCTGATCTGTCAAAAGCCACTTTCAGTTTCATGAGTGAAACAAGATCCTCCATCAGAAATCTAGAGGCACAAGTGGGCCACCTGAGTAAGAAAGTCAGTGAAACTCTTCCCAGTATTCTCCCAAGAAATACAGAAGAGAATCCAAAAGGAGAGTGCAAGGCCATTGATATAATCAATATGGCCGAATGCACAAGCGAGGAGGAGGACAAAAATCTTAGTGAGGAAGACCTCCTGGGACGTCCTTCAAGCAAGAGGGAGTTTCCTATTAAGGATCCAAAGGAATCTGAGGCTCACATAGAGACCATAGAGATTCCATTAAATCTCCTTCTGCCATTCATGAGCTCTGAAGACTATTCTTCCTCTGAAGAGGATGAAGATGTGACTGGAGAGCAAGTTGCTCAATACTTAGGAGTTATCATGAAGCTGAATGCCAAGTTGTTTGGTAATAAGACTTAGGAAAGTGAACCTCCCTTGCTCAGTAATGAACTAGATACCTGAATTCAGCAAATTTTACCTCAAAAGAGACAAGATCCTGGCAAGTTCTTAATACCTTGTACCATAGGCACCATGACCTTTGAAAAGGCTCTATGTAATCTAGGGTCAGGGATAAATCTCATGCCACTCTCTGTAATGGAGAAGCTGGGGATCATTGAGGTACAACCTGCCTTGTTCTCACTACAATTGGCAGACAAGTCATTAGGCACAAGGCCATCCCTCTGTGACAAAAGAGAGTAAGCATGAAGAGCTTCTCTCAGTTCAGAGTCAAGAAGAGCCCCCACAGTCAAACTCTAAGTTTGGTGTTGGGAGGCCACAACCAAACTCTAAGTTTGGTGTTAAGACCCCATATCCAAACTCTAAGTTTGGTGTTGGGACTATACAACATTGACCTGATCACCTTTGTGGCTCCATGAGAGCCACTGTCAAGCTATTGACATTAAAGAAGCGCTTGTTGGGAGGCAACCTAATTTTATTTATCTAATTTTTATTTTATTGTTATTTTGTGTTTTATTAGGTACATGATCATGAGGAGTCACGAAAAAATCATAAAAATTAAAAACAGAATCAAAAACAGCAGAAGAAAAAAATCACACCCTGGAGGAAGCACAGACTGGCGTTCAACGCCAGTAAGAAGCATCTGGCTGGCGTTTAACGCCAGAACAGAGCATGAATCTGGCGCTGAACGCCAGAAACAAGCAACATTCTGGCGCTGAATGCTCGGAATGTGCCTAGAGGAAAAGCTGGCGCTAAATGCCAGTAACAAGCATGAAACTGTCGTTCAACGCCAGAAACATGTTACATGTGGGCGTTGAACGCCCAGAATGTGCACCACTCGGCGTTTAAACGCCAGAATGGTGTGCAAAGGCATTTTACATGCCTATTTAGTGCAGGGATGGAATTCCTTGACACCTCAGGATCTGTGGACCCCACAGGATCACCTCAGGATATGTGGACCCCACAGGATCCCCACCTACTATATTCCCACCTTACTTCCTAATCCTATTATACTCTTCCCCATGTCACACTTCCCATAACCCTTCACCAATCACCTTAATCCCTCTTCCCAATCACCCCCTTCACCACTCACATCCATCCACTCTTCCCCATG
>NC_029773.3:33449930-33450149 GCF_000817695.3 Arachis duranensis | reverse complement strand
TCTCCTCCATATTTTCTTCTTCTTCTTCTTCTCTTCTTTCTTCTATTGCTCGAGGACGAGCAATATTTTAAGTTTGGTGTGGTCAAAGCATAATCTTTTTTGGTGTGGTCAAAGCATAATCTTTTTTTACCATCAATGGCACCTAAGGCCGAAGAATCCTCTAGAAAAGGAAAACAAAAGCTTCCACCTCCGAGTCATGGGAGATGGAAAGACTCATCC
>NC_029773.3:33448107-33449918 GCF_000817695.3 Arachis duranensis | reverse complement strand
TGGGAGATGGAAAGATTCATCTCCAAGATCCATCAAGACCACTTCTATGATGTTGTGGCAAAGAAGAAGGTGATCCCCGAGGTCCCTTTCAAGCTCAAAGAAAAATGAGTATCCGGAGATCCGACATGAGATCCGAAGAAGAGGTTGGGAAGTCCTAACCAACCCCATGCAACAAGTCAGAATCTTAATGGTTCAAGAGTTCTATGCCAATGCATGGATCACTAGGAACCATGATCAAACTATGAACCCGAATCCAAAGAATTATCTCACAATGGTTCGGGGGAAATACTTAGATTTTAGTCCGGAAAATGTGAGGTTGGCGTTTCACTTGCCCATGATGCAAGGAGATGAACGCCCCTACACTAGAAGGGTCAACTTTAATCAAAGGTTGGACCAAGTCCTAATGGAGATATGTGTGGAAGGAGCTCAATGGAAAAGAGACTCCAAAGGCAAGCCAGTTTAACTAAGAAAACTGGACCTCAAGCCTGTGGCTAGAGGATGGTTGGAGTTCATTCAACGCTCCATTATTCCCACTAGCAACCGATCTGAAGTTACTGTGGATCGGGCCATCATGATTCATAGCATCATGATTGGAGAGGAAGTAGAAGTTCATGAAGTCATCTCCAATGAATTCTACAAAATAGCCGACAAGCCCTCCACCATGGCAAGGCTAGCTTTTCGTCACCTTATTTTCCGTCTATGTTACTCAGCTGGAGTTATCATAGAAGGAGACATCTCCATTGAAGAGGATAAGCCCATCACCAAGAAGAGGATGGAGCAAGCAAGAGAGACCCTTCACGGTTCTCAAGAGATGCATGAGGAAGCTCATCATCAAGAAATCCCTGAGATGCCTCAAGGGATGCACTTTCCTCCCAACAACTATTAGGAATAACTCAACACTTCCTTAGAAGATTTGAGCCACAATGTTGAACAATTAAGGGTGGAACATCATGAGCACTCCATCATTCTCCATGAAATAAGAGAAGACCAAAGAGCAATGAGGGAGGAGCAACAAAGGCAAGGAAGGGACATAGAAGAGCTTAAGGACATTGTTGGTCCTTCAAGAAGAAGACGCCACTAAGGTGGATTCATTCCTTTTTCTTATTTCTTTCTGCTTTTCGGTTTTTATGTTGTGTTTATCTATGCTTTGTGTCTTTACTTCATGATCATTAGTATGTAGTAACCATGTCTTAAAGCTATGAATAAAATCCATTAGTCATTCACCTCTCTTAAATGAAAAATGTTTTAATTCAAAAGAACAAGAAGTACATGAATTTCGAAATTATCCTTGAATTTAATTTAATTATATTGATGTGGTGACAATACTTTTTGTTTTCTGAATGAATGCTTGAGTCACAATCTGAAAAGGTTCACCCAGTCATGTGTCTGTGGCATTTATGTATCCGGTGGTAATACTGGAAAACAAAATGCTTAGGGCCACAGCCCAGACTCATAAGTAGCTGTGTTCAAGAATCAACATACTTAACTAGGAAAGTCAATAACACTATCCAAAATTCTAAGTTCCTAGAGAAGCCAATCATTCTAAACTTCAAAGGAAAAAAATGAGATGCCAAAACTGTTCATAAGCAAAAAGCTACAAGTCCCGCTCATCTAATTATAATTAATATTCATTGATATTCTGGAATTT
Source organism: Arachis duranensis (assembly GCF_000817695.3). Lineage (NCBI taxonomy): Eukaryota > Viridiplantae > Streptophyta > Magnoliopsida > Fabales > Fabaceae > Arachis > Arachis duranensis. The sequence continues at coordinate 33,448,270 of NC_029773.3, read as the reverse complement.
ATAGTATATTCTCTTCTTTTTATCCTATTTGATTTTCAGTTGCTTGGGGACAAGCAACAATTTAAGTTTGGTGTTGTGATGAGCGGATAATTTATACGCTTTTTGGCATTGTTTTTAGGTAGTTTTTAGTAAGTTCAAGCTACTTTTAGGGATGTTTTCATTA
>NC_029773.3:33445586-33447444 GCF_000817695.3 Arachis duranensis | reverse complement strand
CCAACAGAATCTTCGTGGTATAAGCTAGATAGATGGCGGCATTCATGGGGATCCGGAAAGTCTAACCTTGTCTGTGGTATTCCGAGTAGGATTCCGGTATTGAATGACTGTGACGAGCTTCAAACTCCTGAAGGCTGGGCGTGATGACAAACGCAAAAGAATCAATGGATTCTACTCCAACCTGATTGAGAACCGACAGATGATTAGCCGTGCTGTGACAGAGCATTTGGACCATTTTCACTGAGAGGATGGGATGTAGCCATTGTCAAGGGTGATGTCTCCAGACGATTAGCCGTGCAGTGATAGCGCATAGGACCATTTTCCCGAGAGGATTAAAAGTAGCCATTGATGATGGTGATGCCCTACATACAGCTTGCCATGGAGAGGAGTAGAAAGGATTGGATGAATGTAACAAAAAAATAGAGTTTCAAGAGGAGCACAGCATCTCCATACGCCTATCTGAAATTCCCACTATTGATTTACATAAGTATTTCTATCCCTTTTTATTTTCTATTTATTATTAATTTTCGAAACCCATAACCATTTAATCTGCCTAACTGAGATTTACAAGGTGACCATAGCTTGCTTCATACTAACAATCTCTGTGGGATCGACCCTTACTCACGTAAGGTATTACTTGGATGACCCAGTACACTTGCTGGTTAAGTTGAACGGAGTTGTGGGCTTCTCTAACAGTGCCTGGAACTCTTTTATCACAATTTCGTCCACCAGAGGTCAACCAAGATCTGGAGCCTTCCCGGCAGCATCAGTACGGGGAGAAGGAGGGCAAGTCTGAATAGGCACAGCATCTACAGTTCCATCATCCTGGTTCAGAATCTGGCAATCTGGATCAGACGTAACAGGAGGAACCGAGTAGGTCAACACTTTAAGAGAAGGCACTGGGGGAGTGTCAGCATCATCATCATCCTGGTCATCAGGGACAATATTACAATCCCTCACAACATTGTCTAGGCTGACGAGAGTCAAGTCGGCATCAGGAGCAACAATCCGGAACTGCTCCATCAGGTTCTCGGAGGCGGCAGTTACGCTGCCCACAAGGTGACCTCGAAGCTCGGCATAATTAACCCGAGCAGTTTCCAAATCATCCCGGAGATGCATTAATTCCCTATAAGCTGAGACATAGCTATTCTTGTGCTTCAATGCCATGTCCTCAGACAACTTCAAAGAAGCAGCCAAAGCAATAGAGCTGGCCTTCTCACCCTCCAGTTCCTTCTCTACCTTCGCCAACTTCACCTCCAACTCATCCTTCAGACCCTTGATCTGATCAAATTCTGATTTGGCCTCCTCCATAAAGGATTTTGTGGCATGAATCGGGATCCCCTGAACTGTTCGGAAAATAGCCGCACCCATATGTGCCATTTTCACACTACTTTTGGTGATAAAATCCAGATGTTGAAAGAAGAGACACGTCGTCCATAGAGAGCCCACCATAGGGGGCAATTTGCTAGTCAACAAACTCGACAGCATCAAAATCCGGGGCATCCAGGTTAAAGGGCTCGGATGTTTTTTGCTAGGGTTCTGAGCAAAAATCTGATTCAGAGACTGAAAAGGACTGCAGATGCTATTGGATTCTGACCTCCCTGCACTCGAAGTAGATTTTCTGGAGCTACAGAAGCCCAATTGGCGCGCTCTCAATGGCGTTGGAAAGTAGACATCCTGGGCTTTCCAGCAATATATGATAGTCCATACTTTGCTCAAGATTTGATGGCCCAAACCGGCATGGAAAATCAGCCTCAGAAATTCCAGCGTTTAACGCTGGAATTGGCATAAAACTTGGAGTTAAACGCCCAAACTGGCATAAAAGCTGGCGTTTAACTCCAGAAAAGGTCTCTACACG
>NC_029773.3:33444311-33444892 GCF_000817695.3 Arachis duranensis | reverse complement strand
CCGACAATCTCCGTGGGATCGACCCTTACTCACGTAAGGTATTACTTGGACGACCCAGTGCACTTGCTGGTTAGTTGTGCGGAGTTGCAAAAGTGTGATTGCAATTTCGTGCACCAAGTTTTTGGCGCCGTTGCCGGGGATTGTTCGAGTTTGGACAACTGACGGTTTATCTTGTTGCTTAGATTAGGACTGTTTTGTTTTCGTTGGTTTAGAGTCTTTTAGTTGAGTCTAGTTTCATACTTTAAGTTTAGTGTCAATTGCATGCTTTTGTTTTTCTTTTAATTTTCGAATTTGCATGTCTTTAGTCCCTTTTTGATCCGTAAAACTTCTAAGTTTGGTGTCCTCTTTGTGTTTTTCCCTTAAAATTTTCGAAAAATTTGTATTTGATTTTCTAAAAATTTTAAGTTTGGTGTCATTTGTTGTTTTTCTCTTTCCTCATTTCAAAAATCAAATCTTTTTCATAAAAATTTTTCAATCATATCTTTTTAATTGCTACTTTCAAAATCTTTTTAATTGACTAATTGATTCAGTTCTCAATTTGCTTTGATCTTATTTTCTTTTTAATTTTCGAATTTTTATTC
>NC_029773.3:33443098-33443897 GCF_000817695.3 Arachis duranensis | reverse complement strand
TTCTACTATGGGCTTACAGAAAAAGCTCAGATGTCTTTAGACCACTCAGCTGGTGGATCTATCCACATGAGGAAGACAATTGAAGAAGCTCAAGAGCTTATAGACACTGTTGCTAGAAACTAATATTTGTACTCTAGCAATGAGTTCTCTCCAAAAGAGGCAGTCATGGCACTAGCCACTGATCCTAATCCTCAAGAACAGATGATTGAGCTTAATCAACAATTGCTCCTGATGACAGAACAGCTAGCAGAATTTAAAGAGATGCTCCATGAAACTAAAGTTGCTAACAAGAACATAGAACTGCAGTTGAATCAAGCTAAACAGCAAATATCTAAACAAATAACAGAGGAATGCCAAGCAGTTCAACTGAGGAGTGGGAAGACACTGAATAACACTGCTCAAAAGAGCAAATTGACAGAGGATAACCAAATCACTGTTCAAAATCCCTCTGAGGACAGTAAGAGCCCAGAGAGGAATGTTATTGGCGTTCAAACGCCAGAGAGGGAAGGAAAGCTGGCGTTAAACGCCCATTCCTTGCCCAGTTCTGGCGTTCAAACGCCAGAAAAGGGGGAAATGTTGGCGTTAAACGCCCATTTTCCACCCAATCCTGGCGTTCAGACGCCAAGGGAGGATCAGACACCTGAGAGTGCTGACAGTAATCCCTCTAAAAAGGCTTCTTCAACCACTTCTGTAAGGAATAAAACCTGCAGCATCTAAGGTTGAAGAATATAAAGCCAAGATGCCTTATCCTCAAAAACTCCGCCAAGCGGAACAGGATAAGCAATTTGCCCGCTTTGCA
>NC_029773.3:33442408-33442935 GCF_000817695.3 Arachis duranensis | reverse complement strand
TTCTCACTGAAGAATGCAGTGCAGTCATTTTAAAGAGCTTACCAGAAAAGCTTCAAGATCCAGGAAGCTTTATGATACCTTGCACATTAGAAGGTGCTTGCACCAAGACAGCCCTATGTGATCTTGGAGCAAGCATCAATCTAATACCTGCATCCACTATTAAGAAGCTTGGGTTGACTGGAGAAGTCAAACCAACCCGGATATGCCTCCAACTTGCTGATGGCTCCATTAAATATCCATCAGGCATAATAGAGGATATGATTGTCAAGGTTGGGCTATTCGCCTTTCCAACTGACTTTGTAGTGCTGGAAATGGAGGAGCACAAGAGTGCAACTCTCATTCTAGGAAGACCTTTCCTAGCAACTGGACGAACTCTCATTGATGTACAAAAAGGGGAAGTGCCCTTGAGGGTCAATGAGGATGAGTTCAAGTTGAATGCTGTAAAAGCCATGCAGCATCCAGACACACCAAATGACTGCATGGGCGCTGACATTATTAACTCTCTGGTAGAAGAGATCAATATGACT
>NC_029773.3:33441261-33441905 GCF_000817695.3 Arachis duranensis | reverse complement strand
ATGCCTTTTGGTCTGTGCAATGCACCTGCAACCTTTCAGAGGTGCATGCTCTCCATCTTCTCTGATATGGTAGAGAAGTTCCTGGAAGTCTTCATGGATGACTTCTCAGTATATGGAGACTCATTCAGCTCCTGTCTTAACCACCTAGCACTTGTCCTAAAAAGGTGCCACGAGACTAACCTGGTTTTAAACTGGGAGAAATGTCACTTTATGGTGACTGAAGGAATTGTCCTTGGGCACAAAATTTCAAGCAGGGGAATAGAGGTGGATAAGGCAAAGGTAGAGGTAATTGGAAAATTACCACCACCTGCCAATGTTAAGGCAATCAGAAGCTTTCTGGGGCATGCAGGATTCTACAGAAGGTTCATAAAGGATTTTTCAAAAATTGCCAAACCTTTGAGTAACCTGCTAGCTGCTGACACACCATTTGTGTTCGACACACAGTGTCTGCAGGCATTTGAGACCCTGAAAGCTAAGCTGGTCACATCACCAGTCATCTCTGCACTAGATTGGACATTGCCATTTGAACTAATGTGTGATGCCAGTGACCATGCCATTGGTGTAGTGTTGGGACAGAGGCATAACAAGCTTCTGCACGTCATTTATTATGCCAGCCGTGTTCTAAATGACGCACAGAAGAATTG
>NC_029773.3:33440681-33441105 GCF_000817695.3 Arachis duranensis | reverse complement strand
AAAGCAGGATTCAAAACCCAGGCTCATAAGGTGGGTGCTGCTTCTGCAAGAGTTTGATATAGAAATAAGAGACAGAAAAGGGACATAGAACCAAGTAGTTGATCATCTATCCCGAATAGAACCAGTAGCTGGGGCGTCCCTCCCTTCTACTAAGATCTCTGAGACCTTCCCAGATGAGCAACTCTTTGCCATTCAGGAAGCTCCATGGTTTGCAGATATTGCAAACTATAAAGATGTGAGGTTCATACCCCAGGAGTACAGCAGAGTACAAAAAAAGAAATTAATTTCAGATGCCAAGTACTACCTATGGGATGAACCATATCTCTTTAAGAGATGTGCAGACGGAATGATCCGTAGATGTGTACCTAGAGAGGAAGCACAAAGGATCCTATGGCATTGCCATGGATCACAGTATGGGGGACAT
>NC_029773.3:33437144-33437861 GCF_000817695.3 Arachis duranensis | reverse complement strand
ATATTGCCCACTAGCAACCGTTCTGAGGTCACCATCAAGAGAGCAGTGATGATTCATTGCATTATGCTTGGAAAAGAAGTGGAGGTTCATCATGTGATTGCTTGTGAGATCTACAGAATTGCAAATAAAAATTCCACTGAACCCAAATTGGCTTACCCAAGCTTGATCTCCTTGCTCTGTAAAGAGGCTGGGGTAAAGATGGGAGTAGATGAATTCATACCCATTGAACATCCAATCACCCAGAAGTCAATGGAAGGACAAATGCAAGACAAATCTATCAAAAGGAAGGCGCAGGAGTTCCTCCCTGAATTCCCTAAAATTGACTACTGGACCAGCCTAGAAGCATCTATCACCAAGTTGCAAGAAACTATGGATCAACTGAAGGAAGAACAGCAGAATCAGAACTGCATGCTCTGCAAATTGCTGAAGGAACAAGAGAAGCAGGGGCGTGAACTCCAAGAGTTGAAACGCCAAAAGCTCTCCTCTCAAGCTGAGTGAGCATCCACTTCTCAAAATCAAGGTTGTTGAGTCCTAACTCTGTGAAAACCTCTATCATTAGGAGCCTAGTTTAAATTTTTGTTTTCTAATTTTATTTTTTCTAGTCTAATCTTATATCTATTTTTGAGTCTGTTTTTAATTCATAATTAATAAAATTTAAAATTCATGTCTTAAAGCTATGAATGTCCTATGAATCCATCACCTCTCTTAAATGAAAAA
>NC_029773.3:33436749-33437031 GCF_000817695.3 Arachis duranensis | reverse complement strand
TGACAATAATTTTTGTTTTCTGAATGAATGCTTGAACAGTGCATATGTCTCTTGAATTTGTTGTTTTGAGAATGTTAAAAAAGTGTTGGATCTTGAAAGGATGAGGAAAAAGAGAACTGTTATTGAGGATCTAAAAAGCAACAATTTAAGTTTGGTATTGTGATGAGCGGATAATTTATACGCTTTTTGGCATTGTTTTTAGTATGTTTTTAGTATGATCTAGTTAGTTTTTAGTATATTTTTATTAGTTTTTAGTTAAAATTCACTTTTCTGGACTTTACT
>NC_029773.3:33417015-33436091 GCF_000817695.3 Arachis duranensis | reverse complement strand
TGGATAGCCGTGCCGTGATAGGGTGCGTTGAACATTTCCACTGAGAGGATGGGAGGTAGCCACTGACAACGGTGAAACCCTTGCATACAGCTTGCCATGGAGGGAGCCTTGCGTGTTTGAAGAAGAAGACAGTAGGAAAGCAGAGATTCAGAAGATGTAGCATCTCCAAAACCTCAACCTATTCTCTATCACTGCAAAACAAGTACTTATTTCATATTCCTTTGCTTTTCACAATCAATCCTGATAATTTCTGATATCCTGACTAAGATTTACAAGATAACCATAGCTTGCTTCAAGCCGACAATCTCCGTGGGATCGACCCTTGCTCACGCAAGGTATTACTTGGACGACCCAGTGCACTTGCTGGTTAGTTGTGCGGAGTTGCAAAAGTGTGATTGCAATTTCGTGCACCAGCCTCCTCCATGAAGGATTTTGTGGCATGAATCGGATCCTCTGAACTGTTCGGAAAATAGCCGCACCCATATGTGCCATTTGACACTACTTTTAGTGATAAAATCCAGATGCTGAAGAAGAGACACGTCATCCATAGAGAGCCCACCATAGGGGGCAATTTGCTGGTCAAAGAATTCGACAGCATCAAAATCTGGGGCATCCAGGTTGAAGGGCTCAGACGTTTTTTGCTTTTTTAAAGAGGAGCAACAGAAGCAGCGGCAGAAGTCTGTGGAGGATCGACCTGACGAAACCGAGGAGTAGGAATTGCTTTCCTCGGCCTGGGAGAACTCGGCACGAGAGGCTTCACGGGGGCCTGAGAAGATCCCTCTCCGGCCACCTTGGCCGAGATGTTCAGAGCAGCAGTTGCCTTCTTTGCCTTTTTAAAGGCCCTCATAGGGTCATTATTCTTTGACATCTCTGCAAATACAGAATCAGCCACAGCAAAGAGTTACAATCTCAATAAGAGGAAGAAAAAATTAAGAAACAAGTATAAGAGACAAGTCAGACAAGTACCCAAAACAGTCCGAACCAAGGACGGGTCATTCAAAAACCTTTTTGTATCAAGATGGGGTAGTTTCCCCCATAGATCCTCAAGAACAACAACAAATGAACGCTCAACATCATCAAGCATCTCCTAGGTATAGCAAGACACTCCCACATCCCTCTGCTACTCTAGAGGGAAAGAAGGCTCATCATTTTCATCAAGAAAAAAGGGGCAGGCCCCCTCGACAGCACGAACCTTAAAGAAGTAATTCTTGAAGTCCTTAAAGGGCTCATCATACATAGAAAAAACTTTGTGGCCCTGGGCGGACCTGAAGGAAACCTAGGAAGCTTTCTTTTTTTAAGAACCGCTAGGCTTGGCGGAAACAAACAAATAAAGGAAAAGAGTCTGGGATGGTGTTACATCTAATTCTCGGCAGAGAAGTTGAAAAGTTTTAATAAAACCCAAAGAATTTGGTTGAAGCTGGGATGGGGCAATATTACACGACCACAACCGGTCGGTCTCGAAAGCAGTAAAAGGAAAAGTAACGTTCAACTGGCTGAAGAAGTATTCATAGGCATAGAAGAAGGGACGCTCCCTCTCAATAGAAGTCAGAAAACAAACTCTCTCATCAGAATCAGGAGCAACAAGCTCGTAATCCTCCTCACGGGTATCGTTACCACAAATCCTATGGCGCTTCCTCAGCTCTGTGCAAAATTCAGCATCCACAACAGAAACACACAACAAAACAAGGGAGTCCAGCCAATCGGACATCCCCTCGGAAACTCTGGAAGACATCTCTACAATGTTATTGCGAGAAGACATGAGGCTAACTAATCCTACAAGTAAAAAAAGAAGATGGGGTTACTAAAAACATCCCGGACAAAGGGAGAAAACAACTCGGTCAATATGATACAGACGAAGAAACAAGAAAAGGAAAACCCCAAGACTCAAACCAAAAGTCCTAGGGCATCCTTTAGAGGCAGTAACAAAGCAAGGTTTCTAGGTAAGATCTACAGCTCGCACCCCAGCATTTCTCAGAAAGAATTCAAAACAGCAAACCAAGCATCATTACAGTCTACCAAGCAAAAAGCATTCCCAAAAATCAAAGCACGCCAAGTAGAAATCATCAAAGGAAACAACCAAAAGCAACAATAAAATCCTAGAAAGCCTCGACGAAAATGCCAAGAGAATGCATAAAAGAAAGACAGGAAAAACATGTTACAGTGACAAGCAAATACAAGACCACGAAAAGATTCAAACTTTCAAACATGCAACATCAAAGCTATTCCGAGGGTTACCTGAAACTGTAGGTCGATCTCGGACGAGATCTTCTGTGTTGGTCGGAGCCGACGTGTCCGGCAGGTGTACGGTGGTCGGAACTGATGTGTCCGATTTGTTGGACTTGGTGGTGGTGCTGATCCTGTGTCCCCAGAGGGTGGGGGTACCTGCAAGGGACTCCGATGCTTAAGTTAGCAAGGGTATTAAGCAGGTATTGAGTAGAATCAGAGTATGAGTTAGTGTATTTATAATGGTGAGGAAGTGACCTTTCTAGATAAGATAAGTTAGTTATCTTATCTTATCTTATCTTATCTTTGGGTGAGGTCAGCTTATCTTCAATGGAACTGCCTTTATCTCTGTAGGCTGGGATTGCCTCTGGATTTGGGTCGTGTTTCTCTATTTGGGCCCTTTATTTGGGCTTTCCTGTTGATTTGGCCGAGCTCTTTGAGAAGAGGTCGGATAGTCTGACCTGAAGAGGTCGGTCGCCTTGTTGCTAAACATCCCGGGTCGGTCATCTCAACCCAGGGTATGAACAGTGCCCCTGCTTGAGCTCGGTTCTTCCTTTGGAGGTCGAGTCCTTGACTTCGGTCCTTCTTAAGTGAAGTCGAACTCAAGCATTTTGTCGATTCCTTTTCTTTGTAGAGTCTTTTTTGAATGTAGAACGTTTTCTTCTAAAAGACGCGCGCTTTTATAGCGGCGCTTTTTTGGGAACGTGCGAGGGTTTAATGCTTTTTAATTTTGAGCATTAATTGCCCCGTTTCCTTTAGGCTCTTTTATTTTGGATTTCAAAACCCCGAAAACGGTTTCTCTTCTTTTGCTTTTTTCGTAACTTCTTTTCTTAGTTCTCTCCACTCTTTGTTTTTTCGTTTGCATTTCTGTTTTCCTTGTGTTTCTTCCAGCGACATTGCTCTTGTTCGTATTCCAAGATTTCGTCTTCCTCCTTTGGTTTTTTGTTGAAGCTCGCTTGTTCTTTCCAGGTTGGTAATAGCTTTTCTCGTCTTCTTCGTGGCTTCGTCTTTAATTTTGGTGAAGTTCTGGTTTTGCATGTTTGAAAGTTTGGATCTTTTGCGATCTTTTACTCGTTGATGTGATATGCTTTTCTTATCTTCCTTCTTGTGGTTTTTCTTGGAATTTCTGTTGAGGCTTTCTGGGGTTTTGCTGTTGCTTTCTGGTTGCTTTTGATACTGGTAAAAGATTTGTATCTGTTTTTTGGAGATTGCTTCCTGTCCGATCTTTTTTCAAAAAAAGTTGCGTCTTTAATGGTCCCCATGCTTTGTTGCTTTGGGAATGTTTTGTTTGGTAGGCTCTGTGATGATTTGCTGTGTTTTTTCTTTGATAAAAACGCTTGTTGCTTTGAATCAAAAGGATGTGTTCTGGAAACCTTGCATTATTGTTGCCTCCAAAGGATGCCCCGGGACTTTGGTTTGAGTCTTGGGGTTTTCCTTTTCTTGCTTTTCATTGCCTCAGAAGCATTAACCGAGTTGTTTTCCCCTTTGTCCGAGATATTTGTAGTAACCTTATTTTCTTTTCTTACTTGTAGGATTTAGTTTGCCCCATGTCTTCTCGCAATAACATTGTAGAGATGTCTTCCAGAGTTCCCGAGGGGATGTCCGATTGGCTGGACTCCCTTGTTTTGTTGTGTGTTTTCGTTGTGGACGCTGAATTTTGCACAGAGCTGAGGAAGCGTCATAGGATTTGTGGTAACAATGCTCGCGAGGGGGATTACGAGCTTATTGCTCCTGATGCCGACTTGACTCTCATTAGCCTGGACAATGTCGTGAGGGATGGTAAGATTGTCCCTGATGACCAGGATGATGATGAGGCTGATCCTCCCCCAGTGCCTTCTCTTAAGGTGTCGACCTCCTCTGTTCCTCCCGTTGCATCTGATCCGGATTGCCAGATTCTAAACCGGGATGATGGAACCGTAGATGCCTATGAATACTTTTTCAGCCAGTTGAATGTTACTTTTCCTTTTACTTCTTTTGAAACCGACCTGTTGTGGTCGTGTAATATTGCTCCATCCCAGCTTCACCCCAATTCTTGGGGTTTTATTAAAATTTTTCAACTTCTCTGCCGTGAACTAGATGTAATACCTTCCCAGACTCTGTTTCTTTACTTGTTTGTATCTGCCAAGCCTGGCGGTTCTTCAAAAAAGAAAGCTTCTTGGGTTTCTTTCCGGTCCGCTCAGGGCCATAAAGTGTTTGCGATGTATGATGAGTCCTTTAAGGACTTCAAGAATTACTTCTTTAGAGTTCGAGCTGTTGAGGGGGCCCGCCCCTTTTTTCTTGATGAAAATGACGAGCCCTCCTTCCCTCTAGAGTGGCAGAAGGATGTAAGAGTGTCTCGCTATACCTGGGAGATGCTGGATGATGTTGAACGCGCTTTTGTAGTTGTTCTTGAGGATCTTTGGGGGAAACCACCTCATCTTGATACAAAAAGATTTTTGACTAATCTGTCCTTGGTTCAGACTGCTTTGGGTATTTGTTTGTCTATTTGTCTGACTTGTTTCTGTACTTATTTCCTTTTTCTTCCTCTTTCGTAACTCTTTGTCGTAGCTATTTTTGTGCTTTGTAGAGATGTCAAAGAATAATGACTCTATGAAGGCCTTCAAAAGGGCAAAGAAGGCAACTGCTGCTCTGAACATCTCGGCCAAGGTGGCCGGCGAGGGATCTTCAGGGGTCCCCCTGAAGCCTCCTGTGCCGAGTACCCTTAGGCCGAGGAAAGTAATTCCAACTCCCCAGTTTCATCAGGTCGATCCTCCTCAAACTTCTGCTACTGCTTCTGGTGCCCCACCTTTGAAAAAGCAAAAAACATCCGAGCCCTTTTTAGTGGTAGGAGTCCAACTTGGCTATGTCGGTCTCCTTTAAGTTATTTTTTTGTAGTCCTCTTTCTTGGATCTTTGTCAGATCTCTTTCAGGGACTATTCGTATAACTTTTTAGTGGTAGGAGTCCGACTTGGTTATGTCGGTCTCCTTTAAGTTATTTTTCGTAGTCCTCTTTCTTGGATCTTTGTCAGATCTCTTTCAGGGACTATTCGTATAACTTTTTAGTGGTAGGAGTCCGACTTGGTTATGTCGGTCTCCTGTAAGTTATTTTTCGTAGTCCTCTTTCTTGGATCTTTGTCAGATCTCTTTCAGGGACTATTCGTATAACTTTTTTAGTTTTGGGATGACTTTGTTATGTCAGGCCCTTCTAAGTTAAAGTAATTTTCTTTAATAGAGTTGGCCAGACCTCTTTCCAGGGTTTACTTATAACTTGGGTTGACTTGGTCCGACTTTTGAACATCGGCCAGTCTTTTAAGTTATTATATTAGCTATCCGTAAGACCTCGTCAGGTTCTTTTTTTTTGGATTGCTTTCAATAACTTCTTACATTACTCTGTGTTCATCTTTGCCGATTTGTAGAAAATGGTTGGCATCTTTAGATCGTCTTTTGGGTGAATTGCGTTTTCACTTTTATCAGACGATTGTCTTTAACGTGGTCGCGCAGTGAATTTGTTTTTCACTTTCTGCCGACCTGTTGCTTTATAATCGGACGATGAATACTTCAGATTAATGCATCTTCGAATCTTGTAGAATATCTCAATAAACTTTATTCAAAGAAAAAATGCAAATATATACATGTGGGAATTTCCTTGTCCCTTTAAGCCGGGTATGATCTAGGTCTCGACATGGTGCCTCATTAAAAAACCTTTTCAGGAAAAAGAGCGCATCCATTTAGTGAGATCCTTTACCTTTTCTAACTGTAGTACCTTCTTAGGTTGCAGGCGTGCCATGATCGGGGAAGCTCTCGTCCATCAAGCTCGGACAGTCTGTAGTAGCCCTTCCCCAGTACTTCAATGACTCGGTAGGGTCCTTTCCAGTTTGCTGCCAGCTTTCCTTCTCCGGGTCGAGTTGTTCCAATGTTCTTTCTGATTAGGATGAGATCATTCTCTGCAAAACTTCTCGACACTACCTTACGATTGTATCTGGAAGCCATTCGTCGCTTTAAAGCTTCTTCCCTGATCCGAGCTCTTTCTTGGATCTTGGGTAACAAGTCGAGCTCTTCTCTCTGAAGTTTGGAGTTTACTCGTTCATTGTAGTGGACTACTCGGGGAGATCCCTCCTCAATTTCTATTGGAATCATTGCCTCTGCTCCGTATGCTAGTTGGAATGGTGATTCGTTTGTAGTAGAATGGGGGGTTGTTCGATACGCCCATAGGACTTGTGGAAGTTCCTCGGCCCAAGCTCCCTTTGCTTCCTGCAGTCTCCGTTTCAGTCCGGCTAATATGACTTTGTTGGCCGCTTCGGCTTGTCCATTGGCTTGGGGATGTTCGACGGAGGTGAACTGGTGTTTTATGTTCAAGTCGGCCACCAGTTTTCTGAAGCATGCCTCTGTAAATTGGGTACCGTTGTCCGTGGTGATGGAGTATGGTACCCCGAACCTCGTAATAATGTTCCTATATAGGAATTTTCGACTTCTTTGAGCGGTGGCGTTGGCTAGGGGTTCTGCCTCGATCCATTTTGTGAAATAGTCTACTCCTACTGAGGAATTTTACTTGTCCCGATCCCTGTGGGAAGGGTCCAAGAAGGTCGAGTCCCCATTTCGCAAATGGCTAGGGCGGAGTCACGCTGATGAGCTTTTCTGGTGGGGCGATGTGAAAGTTGGCATGCTTCTGGCATCGTGGGCATGTCCTCACAAATTCTGTAGCCTCCTTTTGTAGAGTTGGCCAATAGAATCCCGCTCGGAGTATCTTTTTGGTGAGGGCTTGCGCTCCGAGATGATTACCACAAATGCCGCTGTGCACTTCCTCCAAGACTTCTTTTGTGTTAGAAGTCGGTACGCATTTTAGTAAATGTGTTGATATCCCTCTTTTGTATAGTGTGTTGTTTATGATAGTGTAGTATTGTGCCTCCCTTTTTAGCCTTTTTGCCTCCTTTTCATCTGTAGGGAGTGCTTCTGTTTGAGGTAATTTATTATGGGGGTCATCCATCCTTGATCCTGACCTATTATGGCTAGGACTTCTTCTTCCAATATTGACGGGTTCTGTAGTATCTCCTGGATGAGACTTCTGTTGTTGCCCCCTGGTTTGGTGCTGGCTAATTTTGAAAGTGCATCAGCTCGGGCATTTTGCTCACGGGGAATGTGGTAGACCCTGTATTCTTCGAGTTGTCCGAGCTGTTCTTTGGTTCTATCCAAATATTTTTTCATGATCGGGTCTTTAGCTTGGTAGCTTCCTGTTATTTGTGAGGTAACGACTTGTGAGTTGCTGTAGATGTTGAGTTTCCGAGCTCCAACCTCCCTAGCCAGCTTCAAACCAGCTAGTAGCGCTTCGTATTTCGCTTGATTGTTTGAGGCCGGGAATCCGAATTTAAGGGAGAGCTCAAGTTGAGTTCCTTGGTTGCTTTTGATTATCACACCCGCACTGCTTCCTGTTTTATTTGAGGATCTGTCGACGTATATGTTCCACTCTATGGGGATTTTCGGGATGTCTGTGAATTCTGCGATGAAATCGGCCAGGTGTTGTGATTTGATGGCTGTCCGTGCCTCATATTGGAGGTTGAACTCGGACAACTCGATTGCCCATTGTAGGATTCTTCCTGCCAGATCTATTTTCTGTAATATCCCTTTTATGGGCTGGTTGGTCCGAACTTTGATGGTATGTTCCTGGAAGTATGGGCGAAGTCGCCGGGATGTGAGTATCAGAGCGTATGCAAAATTTTCTATTTTCTGGTAGTTCAGCTCTGACCCTTGTAGTGCTTTACTAATGAAGTAGAAGGGTTGTTGTCCTCTTTCGTCTTCTCGAATCAGCGCTGAGGCTATTGCCCGACTTCTTACTACGAGGTATAGTATGAGCGTTTCTCCCTCTTGTGGTCGAGATAGGATAGGTGGTTGCCCCAAGAATTCTTTGAAGTCTTTGAAGGCTTGTTCACATTCCGCTGTCCATTCGAAGTTCTTTCCCTTCTTTAAGGTAGCGTAGAAAGGGAGGGATCTTATCGCTGATCCTGCTAGGAATCTTGACAAGGCTGCCAACCTTCCATTGAGCTGTTGTACCTCTTTGACGCAGGTTGGGCTCTTCATGTTGAGTATGGCCTGGCATTTATCTGGATTTGCCTCGATTCCCCTTTGTGTGAGCATAAATACTAAAAATTTACCTGCTTCTACTGTGAAGGTGCATTTAGCCGGGTTGAGTCGCATGCCGTGCTTCCTTATGGTATCGAATACTTGAATCAAATCGGTTAGCAATGTCTCTTCGCTTTGTGTCTTTATCAACATGTCATCCATGTAGACCTCCATGATTTTTCCGATGTGATCTGAGAAGACTTTATTCATTAGCCTTTGATAAGTGGCTCCTGCGTTTTTCAGGCCGAAAGGCATCACGATGTAGCAATAATTTGCCTTAGGTGTAAGAAATGAGGTCTTTTCTTGCTCTGGCGGATACATTGGTATCTGGTTGTACCCTGAGTATGCGTCCATGAATGAGAGATACTTGTATTCTAATGAAGCATCTACTAAAGCGTCGATGCTTGGGAGTGGGTAAGGATCTTTTGGGCAGGCTTTGTTGAGGTCGGTGTAGTCGGTGCACATTCGCCACTTCCCATTTGATTTTTTCACCAAAACGACGTTTGCTAGCCATAGTGGGTATTTGACTTCCCTTATGAACCCTGCCTCTAGTAGTGCTTGTACTTGTTCTTCTACAGCCCGAGATCGTTCTGGCCCAAGTTTTCTTCGTCTTTGTTGTATCGGTCGGGATCCCGGGTAGACTGCCAACTTGTGGCTCATTAGTTTGGGATCTATGCCAGGCATGTCGACAGCTTTCCATGCGAAGAGATCAACATTATCTCGCAGAAACTGTATTAATGATTCTTTTGCATCTCCTTTCAGGATCGTGCCAATATTAGTTGTTTTATTCGATGTGTCTCCAATCTGGACTCTTTCTACTTCTCCCTCGGGTTGTGGTCGGAGCTCTTCTCGTCTCTGAGCTCCACCGAGCTCGATTGTGTGGAACTCTCTTGCTTCGCCTTGGAGGTTTAGACTTTTGTTGTAACAGCGACGCGCCATCTTTTGATCTGCTCTTATTGTAGCTATCCCTTCTGTAGTTGGAAATTTCATACATAGATGCGGAGTCAAAACTATTGCGTTGAGCTGATTTAACGTTGTCCGACCTATCAGGGCATTGTAGGCTGAGCTTACGTCGACCACAATGTAGTCTATCTTGAGTGTTTTAGATTGGTTCCCCTTCCCGAAAGTTGTATGCAGTGACACATATCCCAGTGGTTGAACTGGGACATCTCCCAGTCCGAACAGACTGTTTGGGTATGCTCTTTGCTCTTTCTCTTCTAGGCCGAGTTTGTCGAAGGCAGTTTTGAGTAAGATGTCGGCAGAGCTTCCCTGGTCGATTAGTGTGCGGTGGAGGTTGGTGTTTGCCAATATAATCGTGATGGCCATGGGGTCGTCGTGTCCCGAGATGATTCCGGATGCATCTTCTTTGGTAAACGTGATTGCCGAGATGTCTGGCGTCTCCTTCTGTCCTTCGATATGGTATACCTCTTTGAGGTGTCGCTTGCGGGATGATTTGGAGATTCCTCCCCCAGCAAATCCGCCGTGTATCACGTGGACATGTCTTTCTGGTGTGCGAAGCGATCGTTCAGATCGTCCGACGTCCTCATCCCTCCTTCTTTTCCTTGGTTCTTCGTCCCGATTGGCCAAGAACCGATCTAACTTTCCTTCTCATACTAATTTTTCTATGACGTTTTTCAAGTCGAAACATTCGTTGGTGGAATGCCCTCGAAGTCGGTGATATTCACAGTACTCATTCTGATTTCCCCCTCCTCTTTTGCCTTTAAGTGGCCGAGCTGGAGGGATTTTTTCCGTATAGCAGACTTCTTTGTAAACGTCTACTAAGGATACCCTAAGAGGGGTGTAGTTGTGATATTTCTTGATTTTCTCTCCGGAGCGATCTTCCTTTTTCTTGGATTCTTTATCTCAATAGGCAGAACCGGACCTTGAGGCTTCGCCAAGTCGAGAATTTTCCTCCATGTTAATGTACTTCTGCGCTCGTTCTTGTACTTCATCTAGGGATGTCGGGTATCTTTTTTATATAGATTAGCTGAATGGTCCTTCTCGCAGGCCATTTATGAGGCCCCTGATGGCAGCTTCTGTTGGTAGATTTTGTATGTCCATGCATGTTTTGTTGAATCTCTCCATGTAGTTGCGAAGACTTTCTCGGTCTCCTTGCTTGATCCCGAGTAAGCTGGGTGCGTGTTTGGCTTTGTCCTTTTGTATGGAGAATCGAGCAGGAACATTTTGGCCAGGTCGTCGAAACTCGAGATGGATTTTGGAGGTAGGTTGTCGAACCATTTAATGGCTGTCTTGGTGAGAGTTGTTGGAAAGGCTTTGCAACGAACTACATCTGAGGCATCGGTGAGGTACATTCTACTTCTGAAGTTGTTGAGATGATGGTTGGGGTTGGAGGTACCGTCATATAGAGTCATATCCAGAATCTTGAAATCTGTCGGAATTTTGGTTTTCATAATTTCTCTGGTAAATGGATCTTGATCTTTCTGAGAACTATCCTCCGTGGATGGTCGAGTAGCTTTGGTTTTGAGATCAGCTTCAAGTTTTATAAGCTTATCTTCTAATTCTCAGCGCCACCTTATTTCCCGGCGTAGATCTTTTTCTTTTTCACGTCGATGTTGGGCTTCTTTCTCAAGTTGCTCCAATCGATTTTGAAGTGTTTCTATTACTCCTGGATTTGATGAATTTTTGTCCTCGTGGGTTTCTGGAGTAGCTTTGAGTATTGTGTCCGCATTTTTATGCGGCATTCTGTCTTCCAAACCTAAATTGTGGTCGTTGTCATGGTCATCCGCCATGTTAATGGGATGACTTCCAGGTCCCCGGCAACGGCGCCAATGTTCCGAGGGTTACCTAAAATTGTAGGTCGATCTCGGACGAGATCTTCTGTGTTGGTCGGAGCCGACGTGTTCGGCAGGTGTACGGCGGTCGGAACTAATGTGTCCGATTTGTTGGACTTGGTGGTGGTGCTGATCCTGTGTCCCTGGAGGGTGGGGGGTACCTGCAAGGGACTCCGATGCTTAAGTTAGCAAGGGTATTAAGCAGGTATTGAGTAGAATCAGAGTATGAGTTATACCTGGGTGCTCCAGTGTATTTATAATGGTGAGAAGTGACCTTTCTAGATAAGATAAGTTAGTTATCTTATCTTATCTTTGGGTGAGGTCAGCTTATCTTCAACGGAACGCCTTTATCTCTGTAGGCTGGGATTGCCTCTGGATTTGGGTCGTGTTCCTCTATTTGGGCCCTTTATTTGGGCTTTCCTGTTGATTTGGCCGAGCTCTTTGAGAAGAGGTCGGATAGTCTGACCTGAAGAGGTCGGTCGCCTTGTCGCTAAACATCCCGGGTCGGTCATCTCGACCCAGGGTATGAACAAAAGCTTCGCCTAAAAACTAAAGACGAAGCTACGAAAGAAGCAAGAAAGCTAGTACCAACCTGAAAGAGCGGTAAGCTTCAAAGAAATTGAAGATGGAAGATGAAATCTGGAAACGCCCTCTCACAAGCAAAAGAAAGAACGCGAACCAGAGCAATATCGCAGGGAGAAATGCAAAACTGTAAAACTTCAGGCGAAAATAGAAACTCCTGAAATTATGCCAAGCAACGCCGCAACACGAGAAAGTAAAAGCGCAAACGAAAAGCAGAGAGCAAAGGGAGCGGAGAAAAGAAGTTACGAAAAGGGCGAAAGAGAGAAACCGTTTCTGGGTTTTCAAAATCAATGTAAAAAGCCAAAGGGAAACAGGGCAATTAATGCTAAAATTAATTAATGAAAGCATTAAACCCTCGCACGTTCCCAAAAAGCGCCGATATAAAAGAGCGTGCTTTTAGAGGAAACATTCTACATTCAAAAACTACTACAAAGGAATCGACAATATGCTTGAGTTCGGCTTCACCAAAGAAGGACCGAAGTCAAGGACTCGAACTCAAAAAAGAAGACCGAGCTCAAGCAGGGACACTGTTCATACCCTGGGTCGAGCTGTCCGCCCCGGGATATTCGACAGACAAAGCGACCGACCTCTTCAGGTCAGGACAATCCGACCTCTTTCCAAAGAGCTCGGTCTGGTCATCAGAAAAGCCCAAAGAAGGGCCCAAATAGAGGAACACGTCCCAAATCCTAAGGTAGCCCATGCCTACAGAGTGAAGGGTGGTTCCCATAAAAGATAAGCTGACCTCACCTAGAAGATAAGATAAGATAAGATAACTAACTTATCTTATCTAAAAAGGTCACTCCACACCATTATAAATACACTAGAGCACCCAGGTATAACTTATACTCTGATTCTACTCAATACTTGTTTAATACCCTTGCTAACTTAAGCATCGGAGTCCCTTGCAGGTACCCCCCACCCTTCGGTGACAAGGGATCAGCAGCATTCTGAATTCCACAAGTCGGACACACCAACTCCGGCCGCTATACACCTGCTCGACTGAGATCGACCTACAATTTCAGGTAACCCTCGGAACAGGTTCCTTGGGGTAACTCATTGCTTTAAAGATGTTGAAGACCATTTTCTCTTCATGCAATCTCAAGACTAATTCCCCTTTCTGCACATCAATGATGGCTCCAGCAGTAGCTAGAAATGGTCTTCCTAGGATAATTGACGTGTTGGCCTCTTCTTCCATGTCCAGCACAACGAAATCAGCAAGGAAAATGAATTCTCCTACTTTCACTAGCAAGTCTTCCACCACCCCATGTGGAAAGTTAAATGTTCTATGAGCCAATTGAAGTGCCATTCTTGTTGGCTTGGCTTCCTCAATCTTTATCCTTCTCATCATGGTTAGGGACATAAGATTTATGCTAGCTCCCAAATCACACAAAGCTTTCTCAATAGTGATGTCCCCTATGATGCAGGGGATTTAAAAACTCCCTAGATCTTTCAGCTTTTGAGGCAACTTCTTTTGTACGATGGCGCTGCACTCCTCTGTCAATACTATGGTTTCTTTTGCCTCATAGTTCCTCTTTTTGGTTATAAGCTCCTTCAAGAACTTGGCATAGAGTGGCATTTTTTCTAATACCTTAGCAAATGGTATATTGATTTGGAGCCTCTTAAATATCTTTAGGAACTTAGAGAACTGGCCATCCTTCCCATCTTTTCTCAGTCTTTGTGGGTATGGTGCCTTTCGCACATAGGGCTTCAAAACTGGTTTTGGTGGAGGTGAAACTGGGATCTCTCCTTCATCCTCGTTCCCATGTTTTGGTGCAATCTCTTCATGATTATCTTTGCTTGGGGCTCCTTCCTCTACAACCTTTCCACTTCTCAGAGTTATGGCTTTGCATTCCCCTCTTGGGTTAGCCATGGTATCGCTGGGAAATATGTGTGTGGAAAATGGGATTTTCTTGGACAAAATCTCCACTTGTGCCTCCAACTTTGAGATTATTGCGCCTAGATTTTTCAGATTTGACCTGTATTCCTCTTGATTAGCATCTATCCTTCTGTCAGTTTGTGCTTGTCTGTCCATGAGGGAGGAGACTACTCCCGAAATCTGATATGACAGTTGTGCTATTGCAGCCTCCATCCTCTCAAAATTGCTCTTGATTTTGCATGGTTGCATAGTTGAGGATGGTGCATCTTGATTGAGGTTGTTGTGTATGGGTTGGTTGTTATGGTATGATGTGTTTTGTGAGTTATGGTAGGGTCTATGGTTCCCTGTTTGATGGTTGGGGTTGTGGTTGGGATGCTGATTTGATGGATAAGGCTTGTTGTGGTCTTGGTTGTGGTTTTGTTGATTTCCCCACGCAAAGTTTGGGTGGTTCTTCCAACCTGGGTTGTATGTCTTAGAGTGTGAGTCATATGGTGTTTTGGATGAATTGTGCACATAATTAGCTTGTTCCCAGTCACCTTCAGATTCTGATGCATTACCTTCTTGTTGAAGAGTTTGGTGTTGAATGACTGAGGCTTGGTTGGCCTCCATCCTCTTGGTTAAGACTGCTATTTGTGCTGCAATTGCCTTGTTCTGAGCTAACAGAGCATCTACAAAGTTGAGTTCTAGCACTCCCTTCTTCTGAGTCCTTTCTGAGGCATAGAAATACTCATTTTTAGTTACAATTTCAATGACATCTATGGCCTCTTCAATGGTTTTCTTTTTGTTGAGTGAGCCTCTTGAAGAATGATCCACTACCTTCTTTGCTTCATAGGATAGTCCCTCATAAAAGATATGTAGTTGTACCCACTCATTGAACATTTCCGGTAGGCATCTTCTTGTCAAATCTTTAAATCTCTCCCAGACCTCATAGAGGGTAAAATCTTGCAAGGAATCTATTCACGACCTCCTTCCATGTAGTTAGGCTATCCTTGGGGAATGATTCCAACCACTTTGCTGCCTTATCTCTGAGTGAGCAAGGGAACAAGAGTAGTTTGTAGATGTCAGGGTGTACCCCTGATGCCAGGGCATCTTGGCCAGTTTCACTGACCTTTTTTTTACTGTTTTTAAGGTAGTTTCATGCATTTCTTTAGGAAATAAACTAGTTTTGGGTAGATATTCACTTACACCTTGATTCAAGCATACATTGTGAATTTTACATGATTTCATGAGGATTTTGCATGAGTTTAGTAACAAATTGTATGTTGCATTACCCATGACTTGGACTATAACTTTGATGCACTCTATTGCTTGATTTCAGGACCAAAGGAAGCAAGGAAGAACCACTTAGCAGTCACGTTAATCTAATTAACGTTACCACTAACGTGGAATGGGAGGTAACTTCCAAAGTTAATGAGAAAAGTGATTGCCAATAACGCTCTCGAAGCCATCATTGCTTACGTTAAGAGTCACGTTAACTAAGTTAACGTGAACTCTAACGTGAAGAAGGGACTTTGAGCCAACATTAGTGACACTTAACATTATCACTAACGTTGGCCAATGATCATAAGTGGCCACGTTAGAGTCCACGTTAACTTAGTTAACGTGGTCTCTAACATTAAGAAGAAAAGGGGACGCCAACGTTTGTGACATTCAACTTTATCACTAACGTTGGCCAAGTCACAAGAAGCCACGTTAACTCCCACATTAACCTAGTTAGCGTGGAAGCTAACGTGAAAAAACAAGGTTGTCGACAACGTTAGTGACACCAAACATTGTCACTAACGGTGACACCCAACATTGTCACTAACGTTGGAAGCAACCACAAAACCCCAAGGAGCCACGTTAACTTCCACGTTAACTAAGTTAACGTGGAAAACTAACGTTGGTGAGTGAAAGATGAGCCAACGTTAGTGACGCTCAACATTGTCACTAACGTTGGGGATGGCTAAGAATGGCCATGTTAGAAGCCACGTTAACCTAGTTAACGTGGACTTTAACGTGAGACATAGGGGCACATTGGAACGTTAGTGACAATGTTGAATGTCACTAACGTTCTCGAAGGTTGGCAAGGCCACGTTAGAAGCCAGGTTAACCTAGTTAACGTGGGCTCTAACGTGAGGCAAAGGGGTACATTGAAACGTTAGTGACAATGTTGAGTGTCACTAACGTTCTCGAACTCATACTTTCACTAAAATGATAACACCCCTAACGTCCTGAGCTAAAGTCTCTGCCCACTTCACACTTTCTCTCTGCAAGTAAAACCAAGCCCAAATGAAGAAGAGAACTGCTTCAAACTCAAGATCCAAAGGCCCAAGACTTGAAGAGCCAACTAGAAGCTGAGAATAGTAGTATATATAAGAGTAGCTTTGAATTATTTAGGGAGTTCTGGAAGTGGGAAAAAGAGCACTACTCTCTGTATTTTACTCTGCTCTTCTAGTTCCATGATGTATTCCCCATCTTTGTTTTCATTTTCTAGACCTATGAACAACTAAACCCCTTTCATTGGGTTAGGGAGCTCTGTTCTAAGTTGATGGATCAATACTAATTTTCATTATTATTCTTCTATCTTTTCTCTTGATTTTACTTGAAAGCTTTCGATCTTCATCCAATTGGGTAGTTATCATGGAAAAGAAGCTATTCAAACTTGGATCTTGGTGCACAAAATTGTGATCATCAATGGCGCCATCAACATGGTACGCACAATTGTAATCTCAACTCTTTATCACAACTTCGCACAACTAACCAGCAAGTGCACTGGGTCGTCCAAGTAATAAACCTTACGCGAGTAAGGGTCGATCCCACNNNNGTATAATCAGTGACCATACTTCATCTCTTCTCATGAGCAATTGACCAAGGAATTGGCTATTGATCAAGATCTGAGAGATTGAATTACAAGTAATTGTAATTCGATCACTTAAGATTGCCAAGGAGATTAATGAATTATTGAGGAAGAGATGAGAATGAACTTAATCCGGAGGATTGCAATATCTCTTGATCCCAATGTTCATTTTATTTTTAGTTCTTACATTTAGTTTTCTTGCCATTTTACTCCTCTGCACTTTATTGCTTTCTTTACTTTTCTGCCATTTACATTTCCTTGCTACCTATCACTCCAATATGATTCATCTAACTAGGATAATCAATTAACCATTGATTGCTTAATCCGTTAATCTCTGTGGGATTCGACCTCACTCTATTGTGAGTTTTACTTGACGACAATTCGGTACACTTGCCGAAGGGAGATTTGTTGAGAGACAAGTTTCCACATGCATCAAGTTTATGGCGCCGTTGCCGGGGATTGATTGTGCATCAACAATGATTAAATTAGGAGATCACTAGATTGAGCACTTTTGTTTTGTTGATTTAATTTTCTGTTTGAGTAATTTACTTTCTATCTTAGTTAACCTCTCCCCTTCCCTCTCTACTCTTTCATGTTCTTTGTTATTTACCATTCAGTTTGCTAACCCACTAACTGTTTGATATATTGCATCACTCACAACTAACAGTAATTCTGACAGCAATACTATCTGCACATATTGTTACTTGCTTGTACTTGTTGGTTGTATGACAGGGAGAAGAAGCGGGGCTTCAACTTCCTTCGATTCTGAACCAGAGAGGACCCTCCTTAGATTAAGGAGGGAAGCAAGAGAAAAACGTGCAATCGGTGCTGAAGAGGAGGAGGAACACTTTGAACTAAACATGGAAGGCAACATGGAAAACCAACATGAAGAAGAGGCTAATAACCATGGGGGAGGAGGTAGAGCAAATCATGCTGGGGAGGATAGAAGAGTGTTAGGCTCTTACATCAATCCAAACCCAGGCAACTGTGGAAGTAGCATTCAGAAGCCCACCACACATGCCAACAATTTCGAGCTAAAACCTCTCATCACTCTTGTGCAGAATAATTGCTCATTTGGAGGAGGTGCTCAAGATGACCCGAATCAACACTTGACTACCTTCTTGAGGATGTGACACAGTGAAGTCCAATGGAGTCCACCCGGATGTCTATAGGCTGCTCTTGTTCCCTTTTTCACTCAGGGACAAGGCATCAAAATGGCTTGAATCCTTCCCAAAAGAAAGCCTGACAAATTGGGAGGAGGTAGTGAATAAGTTTTTGACAAGGTTTTACCCCCTCAAAGGATCAATAGGCTGAGAACCGAAGTGCAGACGTTCAGACAGCAAGATGGGGAGACACTTTATGAAGCTTGGGAAAGGTTCAAAGACCTAACAAGGAGGTGTCCACCAAATATGTTCAATGAATGGGTGCAGTTGCACATCTTCTATGAAGGCTTGTTGGTAGACGAAATTGTGATCCTCAAAGTTGGTCTCTTTGTATTTGTATGAAATCAAAAATACCCCAAAGAGATCATGGTGTGATAAATTGGGATCTTAATAATCCCTGGTGTGATCATAACTCCGTTCAACTTAACCAGCAAGTGTACTGGGTCATCCAAGTAATACCTTATGTGAGTAAGGGTCGATCCCACAGAGATTATTGGTATGAAGCAAGCTATGGTCACCTTGTAAATCTCAGTTAGGCAGATTAAATTGGTTTATGATGAGTTTGAAAATTAAATCCTACTCAGAATACCATAGACAAGGTTTAGACTTTCCGGATCCTCATGAATTCCGCCATCTATCTAGCTTATACCACGAAGATTCTGTTGGGGAATCTAAGAGATAAGCGCCCGGTCTAGAGTAGAACGGAAGTGGTTGTCAGTCACGCACGTTCATAGGTGAAAATGATGATGAGTGTCACGAATCATCATATTCATCAAGTTGAAGTGCAATGTATATCTTGGAATAAGAATAAAAGAGAATTGAATAGAAAGTAATCGTAATTGTATTGAAACTTGAGGTACAGCAGAGCTCCACACCCTTAATCTATGGTGTGCAGAAACTCCACTGTTGAAAATACATAAGTGAAAGGTTCAGTCATGGCCGAATGGCCAGCCCCCTGAATGATCAAGAGACCGAATGGCCAAAAGATTAAACTGTCAAAAGATGTCTAATACAATAGTAACTTATCCTATTTATACTAGACTAGCTACTAGGGTTTACATGAGTAAGTAATTGATGCATAAATCTACTTCCGGGGCCCACTTGGTGTATGCTTGGGCTGAGCTTGATCTATCCACGAGCTGAGGCTTTTCTTGGAGTTGAACGCCAAGTTATAACGTCTTTTGGGCGTTCAACTCCGGATCATGACATGTTTCTGGCGTTTAACTCCAGACAGCAGCATGTACTTGGCGTTCAACGCCAAGTTACGTCGTCAATTCCCGAATAAAGTATAAACTATTATATATTGCTGGAAAGCTCTTGATGTCTACTTTCCAATGCCGTTGAGAGCGCGCCATTTGGAGTTCTGTAGCTCCCGAAAATCTATTTTGAGTGCAGGGAGGTCAGATTCCAACAGCATCAGCAGTCCTTTTGTCAGCCTTTTTCAGAGTTTTGCTCAAGTCCCTCAATTTCAGCCAGAAATTACCTGAAATCACAGAAAAACACACAAA
>NC_029773.3:33416148-33416746 GCF_000817695.3 Arachis duranensis | reverse complement strand
AATATCAATGAATATTAATTATAATTAGATGAGCGGGACTTGTAGCTTTTTGCTTTTGAACAGTTTTGGCATCTCACTTTTTCCTTTGGAGTTTAGAATGATTGGCTTCTCTAGGAACTTAGAATTTCGGATGGTGTTATTGATTCTCCTAGTTAAGTATGTTAATTCTTAAACACAACTACTTTATGAGTCTTGGCCGTTGCCCTAAGCACTTTGTTTTCCAGTATTACCACCAGATACATAAATGCCACAGACACATGACCGGGTGAACCTTTTCAGAGTGTGACTCAGCTTTGCTAAAGCCCCCAGTTAGAGGTATCTAGAGCTCTAGAGTCCCCAGTTAGAGGTGTCCAGAGCTCTTAAGCACACTCTTTTGCTTTGGATCACGACTTTAACCACTTGGTCTCAAGCTTTTCACTTGGACCTTCATGACACAAGCACATGGTTAGGGACAGCTTGGTTTAGCCGCTTAGGCCTAGATTTTATTTCCTTGGGCCCTCTTATCCATTGATGCTCAAAGCCTTGGATCCTTTTTACCCTTGCCTTTTGATTTTAAGGGCCATTGGCTTTTTCTGCTTGCTTTTTCTTTTTCTTTCTT
>NC_029773.3:33415704-33416024 GCF_000817695.3 Arachis duranensis | reverse complement strand
TTCAGATCATCAATAACATTTCTCTTTGTTCATCATTCTTTCAAGAGCCAACAGTTTTAACATTCATAAACAACAAGATCAAAAATATGCACTTTTCAAGCATTCATTCAGAAAACAAAAAGTATTGTCACCACATCAATATAATTAAACTAAATTCAAGGATAAATTTGAAATTCATGTACTTCTTGTTCTTTTGAATTAAAATATTTTTCATTTAAGAGAGGTGAAGGATTAATGGAATTATTCATAGCTTTAAGACATGGTTACTACATACTAATGATCATGAAGTAAAGACACAAAACATAGATAAACACAACATA
>NC_029773.3:33414582-33415385 GCF_000817695.3 Arachis duranensis | reverse complement strand
ATTTCTTGATGATGAGCTTCCTCATGCATCTCTTGAGAACCGTGAAGGGTCTCTCTTGCTTGCTCCATCCTCTTCTTGGTGTGGGCTTATCCTCTTCAATGGAGATGTCTCCTTCTATGATAACTCCAGCTGAGTAACATAGATGTCAAATAAGGTGAGGAAAAGCTAGCCTTGCCATGGTGGAGGGCTTGTCGGCTATTTTGTAGATTTCATTGGAGATGACCTCATGAACTTCTACTTCCTCTCCAATCATGATGCTATGAATCATGATGGCCCGATCCACAGTAACTTCAGATCAGTTGCTAGTAGGAATGATAGAGCGTTGAATGAACTCCACCCATCCTCTAGCCACAGGCTTGAGGTCCAGTCTTCTTAGTTGAACTGGCTTGCCTTTGGAGTCTCTCTTCCATTGAGCTCCTTCCACACATATGTCCATTAGGACTTGGTTCAACCTTTGATTAAAGTTGACCCTTCTAGTGTAGGGGCGTTCATCTCCTTGCATCATGGGCAAGTGAAACGCCAACCTCACATTTTCCGGACTAAAATCTAAGTATTTCCCCCGAACCATTGTGAGATAATTCTTTGGACTGGGGTTCATACTTTGATCATGGTTCCTAGTGATCCATGCATTGGCATAGAACTCTTGAACCATTAAGATTCCGACTTGTTGCATGGGGTTGGTTAAGACTTCCCAACCTCTTCTTCAGATTTCATGTCGGATCTCCGGATACTCATTTTTCTTGAGCTTGAAAGGGACCTCAAGGATCACCTTCTTCTTTGCCACAACATCATAGAAGTGGTCT
>NC_029773.3:33414305-33414409 GCF_000817695.3 Arachis duranensis | reverse complement strand
TGCTTTGACCATACCAAACTTAAAATATTGCTCGTCCTCGAGCAATAGAAGAAAGAAGAGAAGAAGAAGAAGAAGAGAATATGGTAAAGAAGGAGAGATGTAGT
>NC_029773.3:33413113-33414178 GCF_000817695.3 Arachis duranensis | reverse complement strand
ATTGAGGTGATTGGTGAAGAGTGTTGGGAAGTGTGACATGGGGAATACTCATCACAAAATAGGATTAGGAGGTAAGGTGGGAATATAGTAGGTGGGGATCCTATGGGGTCCACAGATCCTAAGGTGATCCTGTGGGGTCCACAGATCCTGAGGTGTCAAGGAATTCCATCCCTGCACCAAATAGGCATGTAAAATGCCTTTGCACACTATTCTGGCGTTTAAACGCCGTGTGGTGCACATTCTGGGCATTCAACGCCCATGTAAAGCATGTTTCTGGCGTTGAACACCAGTTTCATGCTTGTTACTGGCGTTCAGCGCCAGCTTTTCCTCTTAGGCACATTCCTGGCGTTCAGCGCCAGAATGTTGCTTGTTTCTGGCGTTCAGCACCAGGTTGATGCTCTGTTCTGGCGTTGAACGCCAGCCAGATGCTCCTTACTGGCGTTGAACGCCAGCCTATGCTTCCTCCAGGGTGTGATTTTTCTGCTGCTGTTTTTTATTCTGTTTTTAATTTTTATGTTTTTTTCGTGACTCCTCATGATCATGTACCTAATAAAACACAAAATAAAAATAAAATAATATAAAATAAAAATTAGATAAAATTGGGTTGCCTCCCAACAAGCGCTTCTTTAATGTCGATAGCTTGACAGTGGCTCTCATGGAGCCACAAGGTGATCAGGTCAATGTTGTATAGTCCCAACACCAAACTTAGAGTTTGGATATGGGATCTTAAAACCAAACTTAGAGTTTGGTTGTGGCCTCACAACACCAAACTTAGAGTTTGACTGTGGGGCTCTTCTTGACTCTGAACTGAGAGAAGCTCTTCATGCTTACTCTCTTTTGTCACAGAGGGATGGCCATGTGCCTTAAACACAAGGTAGTCCCCATTCAATTGAAGGACTAATTCACCTCTGTTGACATCTATCACGGCTCCTGCTGTGGCTAGGAAAGGTCTTCCAAGGATGATGCATTCATCCTCTTCCTTCCTAATGTCTAAGATTATGAAATCAGCAGGGATGTAAAAGCCTTCAACCTTTACTAACACGTCCTCCACTATTCCATAAGCTT
>NC_029773.3:33412079-33412909 GCF_000817695.3 Arachis duranensis | reverse complement strand
GGCCTTGCACTCTCCTTTTGGATTCTCTTCTGTATTGCTTGGGAGAATACTGGGAGGAGTTTCAAAGACTTTCTTACTCAGTTGGCCCACTTGTGCCTCCAGATTTCTGATGGAGGATCTTATTTCACTCATGAAACTGAAAGTGGCTTTTGACAGATCAGAGACTGGATTGGCTAAATTAGAAGTATTTTGTTCAGAATTCTCTGTCTGTTGCTGAGAAGATGATGGAAAAGGCTTGCTATTGCTTAGCCTATTGCCTCCACCATTGTTAAAGCCTTGTTGAGGCTTTTGTTGATCCTTCCATGAGAAATTTGGATGATTTCTCCATGATGGATTATAGGTGTTTCCATAAGGTTCACCCATGTAATTAACCTCTGCAAAGGCAGGGTTCTCAGGATCATAAGTATCTTCAGAAGCTGCCTCTTTAGTACTGTTGGATGCATTTTGCCATCCATTCAGACTTTGAGAGATCATGTTGACTTGCTGAGTCAACACTTTGTTCTGAGCCAATATGAGGGATTCACCATCTTTTTGTTTGAAGGTTTGAACATCCACTCTCAGCTTGCTCAGCTTTTGAGGAGGAAAGAATTTATCCAAGAAGGCAGTGACTAGCTTATCCCAGGAGTCCAGGCTATCCTTGGGTTGTGAATCCTACCATATTCTAGCTCTGTCTCTTATAGCAAAAGGGAAAAGCATGAGTCTGTAGACTTCAGGATCAACTCCATTCATCTTTACAGTCTCACAGATCTGCAAGAACTCAGTTAAAAACTGATAAGGATCTTCAGATGGAAGTCCATAAAACTTGCAGTTTTGTTGCATTAAGGCAACTG
>NC_029773.3:33409362-33411835 GCF_000817695.3 Arachis duranensis | reverse complement strand
TTAGCTTCTCTTAATTTTCTCTTCAGAGTCCTTTCAGGTTCTGGATCGATTTCAATAAGAGTGCCTTTTTCCTTGTTCCTGCTCATATGAAAGAGAAGAAAACAAGAAAAGAAAGAGGAATACTCTATGTCACAGTATAGAGATTCCTTTATGTTAGTAGAAGAAGAAAGGGGAGAAGAGTGAAGGAGAATAGGTTCGGATTTTTAAATGAAGAGAGGTGAAGAGAAGTGTTAGTAAATAATTAATTAAATAGAATAAGAAAAGAGAGGGAGAATTCGAAAATAATTTTAAAAAGGTGTTAGTAAATTTTTGAAAATTAGAGATAAGATAAGATTAAAATTAAAATTTAAAACAATTAAAAAGAATTTTTTAAAAAGAGAGAAGTATTTTCGAAAATTAGAGAGGGATAGGTAGTTAGTTGGTTTTGAAAAAGATAGGAAACAAACAAAAAGTTAGTTAGTTGATTGAAAAAGATATAAAAATCAAATTTTGAAAAGATAAGAAGATAAGAAGTTAGATAAGATATTTTGAAATCAAATTTTGAAAAAGATAAAATTTTTTAAAAAGATAAGATAAAAGATAAAGAGATTTAATTTTTTAAAATGACTTAACTAACAAGAAACTACAAGATAAGATTCTAGAACTTAAAGATTGAACCTTTCTTAACAAGAAAGTAACAAACTTCAAATTTTTGAACCAATCACATTCATTGTTAGCTAATTTTCGAAAATATGATATAAAGATAAGAAGAAGATTTTGAAAAATATTTTGAAAAAGATTTTTGAAATTTTCGAAAAAATAGAAAAAAAATGAAAAAGATATAATTTTTGAAAAAGATTTTGAAAAGATAAGATTTTTAAAATTGAAAATTTTGACTTGACTTGTAAGAAACAACTAATTTTAAAAATTTTTGACTAAGTCAACTCAAATTTTCGAAAATTTGGAGAAAAAAAAGGAAAAGATATTTTTTTGATTTTTGAATTTTTTAATGATGAGAGAGAAAAACACATTTATGACCCAAAACATGAAAATTTTGGATCAAAACACATGATGCATGCAAGAACACTATGAATGTCAAGATGAATACCAAGAACACTTTGAAGATCATGATGAACATCAAGAACATAATTTTGAAAAATTTTTGATGCAAAGAAAACATGCAAGACACCAAACTTAGAAATCTTTAATGAATGGACTCTAACAAACGAAAAATGCACATGAAAAACAACAACACAAAACAAGAAATCATCAAGATCAAACAAGAAGACTTGTCAAGAACAACTTGAAGATCATGAAGAACACTATGAATGCATGAGATTTTCGAAAAATGCAAGAAAATTTTTTAAAGCATGCAATTGACATCAAACTTAAAAATTGACTCAAGACTCAAACAAGAAACACCAAATATTTTTTATTCTTATGATTTTCTAATTTTTTTGGATTTTTTTTAATTTTTTCGAAAATAAAATTTGTAAAAATTTATTAATTTTTTTCGAAAATAAAGTTTGGAAAAACGAAAAAGAAAAGAAAAATTTTGAAAAAGATTTTTGAAAAATTTTGAAAAGAAAATTACCTAATTTGAGCAACAAGATGAACCGTCAGTTGTCCATACTCGAACAATCCCCGGCAACGGCGCCAAAAACTTGGTGGACGAAATTGTGATCCTCAAAGTTGGTCTCTTTGTATTTGTATGAAATCAAAAATACCCCAAAGAGATCATGGTATAATAAATTGGGATCTTAATAATCCATGGTGTGATCATAACTCCGTTCAACTTAACCAGCAAGTGTACTGGGTCATCCAAGTAATACCTTACGTGAGTAAGGGTCGATCCCACAGAGATTATTGGTATGAAGCAAGCTATGGTCACCTTGTAAATCTCAGTTAGGCAGATTAAATTGGTTTATGATGAGTTTGAAAATTAATAATAAATAGAAAATAAAAGGGATAGAAATACTTATGTAAATCAATAGTGGGAATTTCAGATAGGCGTATGGAGATGCTGTGCTCCTCTTGAATCTCTACTTTCTTATTACATTCATCCAATCCTTCTTACTCCTTTCCTTGGCAAGCTGTATGTAGGGCATCACCGTTGTCAATGGCTACATCCCATCCTCTCAGTGAAAACGTTCCTATGCTCTGTCACAGCACGGCTAATCATCTGTCGGTTCTCAATCAGGTTGGAATAGAATCCCTTGATTCTTTTGCGTTTGTTATCACGCCCAGCCTTCAAGAGTTTAAAGCTCGTCACAGTCATTCAATCCCAGAATCCTACTCGGAATACCATAGACAAGGTTTAAACTTTCCGGATCCTCATGAATGCCGCCATCTATCTAGCTTATACCACGAAGATTCTGTTGGGGAATCTAAGAGATAAGCGCCCGGTCTAGAGTAGAACGGAAGTGGTTGTCAGTCACGCACGTTCATAGGTGAGAATGATGATGAGTGTCACGGATCATTACATTCATCAAAG
>NC_029773.3:33406443-33409248 GCF_000817695.3 Arachis duranensis | reverse complement strand
AGCAGAGCTCCACACCCTTAATCTATGGTGTGCAGAAACTCCACTGTTGAAAATACATAAGTGAAAGGTTCAGGCATGGCCAAATGGCCAGCCCCCTGAATGATCAAGAGACCGAATGGCCAAAAGATTAAACTGTCAAAAGATGTCTAATACAATAGTAACTTATCCTATTTATATTAGACTAGCTACTAGGGTTTACATGAGTAAGTAATTGATGCATAAATCCACTTTCGGGGCCCACTTGGTGTATGCTTGGGCTGAGCTTGATCTATCCACGAGCTGAGGCTTTTCTTGGAGTTGAACGCCAAGTTATAACGTGTTTTGGGCGTTCAACTCCGGATCATGACGTGTTTCTGGCGTTTAACTCAGACAGCAGCATGTACTTGGCGTTCAACGCCAAGTTACGTCGTCAATTCCCGAATAAAGTATGGACTATTATATATTTCTGGAAAGTTCTGGATGTCTACGTTCCAAAGCCATTGAGAGCGCGCCATTTGGTGTTCTGTAGCTCCAGAAAATCTATTTTGAGTGCAGGGAGGTCAGATTCCAACAGCATCAGCAGTCCTTTTGTCAGCCTTTTTTAGAGTTTTGCTCAAGTCCCTCAATTTCAGCTAGAAATTACCTGAAATCACAGAAAAACACACAAACTCATAGTAAAGTCCAGAAATGTGAATTTAACATAAAAACTAATGAAAACATCCATAAAAGTAGCTTGAACTTACTAAAAACTACCTAAAAACGATGCTAAAAAGCGTATAAATTATCCGCTCATCACTTGTCATATGAATCAAAGAAGGCAGTAGACCATTCCTCTAGAGGATCATTGAACAAGAAGAAGACCATTGAAGAAGCCATAGATGTAATTGAGACTGTAGCTGAGAATGACTACTTCTATGCTTCCGAAAGAGGGAACACTAGAGGAGTGATAGAGCTAAACAATGTAGATGCTCTACTGACTCAGAACAAGCTCATTACCAAGCAGCTAGCTGACCTCACCAAGAAGATGGAGAGGAACCAAGTGGCAGCAATCACCACCTCCTCAACAACCCAAGAAGGAGTTGAAGAAGAAGCAGAGGGTAACCTTGAGCAAGCCAACTACATTGGGAATTCACCTAGACAGAACCATGATCCATACTCCAAGACATACAACCCTGGATGGAAGAACCACCCAAACTTTGGGTGGAGGAATCAGCAAGATCAAAGCCAAGACCAGAGACATTATAACTCCAACAACAATGCAGCTCATCAACAATTCACACAGAGGACATATCAACACCCCCACAACAACACTTCTCCACACCCATATCAAAACCAAAACAACACCTCTACTCCCAATCCACCATCATTTGATGACAAGCTCTCTAAGATTGAAACCTTACTTGAAGTAATATGCCAAGATATTCAAGAAAACAAGGTGTTCAAAGAGGAGGTGCAAGCCAATATTAAGAACCAGGGAGAGACCATCAAGAAGATGGAATTCGAAGTGGGATGCTTAGCTGAGAAGATTCCCAAACCTACTGATGGCTTCCCAAGTGACACGGAGAAAAACCCAAGAGGCGAAGCAAAGAAAGTAAGATGAGAAGATTGCAAAATGGTCACTACAAGTGGTCAAGAGGCTGAAGACAAGCAAAGCAAACTCTCCAAACAGCCTGAAGACAACTCAACAGAGGAGGAGGATAGAGATCACCAAGAACCAGAAATCTCACAACAAGAGTTGCTTAAGCTCTATGCACCATTTCCCCAACTGCTCTATGGTGCTGTGGGGAAGAGAATGTACTCAAGGTTCCTAGATTCGTTTGCATCTCTGCATGTGAACATACCATTCATCAAGGCCATCCAACAAATGCCTGCATTCATCAAGTATATGAAGGAACTTCTTCCCAGGAAAAGCTCAATCAAAGGAGGCCATATAGTGTTGAACAAGGAATGTAGTGCCCTTATTCAACCTGAGTTGCCTGCAAAAAAAAAGACCCAGGGAGTTTTCACATCCCCTGTGCCATAGGAGAAACAATGTTCGATAGAGCACTCTGTGACTTGGGGGCAAGCATCAACTTACTACCATTATCCTTTGTAAAGAGGTTGCAGATTAATGAGATAATGCCCACAGATGTGGTCATCAGACTGGCTGACAAGACTCAAAAGCAAGCAATAGGAGTGGTGGAAAATGTGTTGCTAAAAGTTGGGAAATACTTTCTCCCAACAGACTTTGTCATTCTGGACATGGAAGAGAGTCACACTCACCCAATCATATTGGGAAGACCCTTCCTAGCTACGGCCAGAGCACTCATAGATGTGGAGAAAGGGGAGCTAATATTGAGGATCCATGATGAACGGCTCTCAACAAATCTCCCTTTGCCAAGTGTACCGAATTGTCATCAAGCAAAACTCACAATAGAGTGAGGTCGAATCCCACAGAGATTAACGGATTAAACAATCAATGGTTAATTGATTATACTAGTTAGACGAATCATATTGGAGTGATAGGTAACAAGGAAATGTAAATGGCAGAAAAGTAAAGAAAGCAATAAAGTGCAGAGGAGTAAAATGGTAAGAAAAGTAAATGTAAGAACTAAAAATAAAATGAACATTGGGATCAAGAGATATTGCAATCCTCCGGATTAAGTTCATTTTCATCTCTTCCTCAATCATTCATTGATCTCCTTGGCAATCTTAAGTGATCGAATTACAATTACTTGTAATTCAATCTCTCAAATCTTGATCAATAGCCAATTCCTTGGTCAATTGCTCATGAGAAGAGATGAAGTATGGTCACTGATTATACCACACGCATTCCCAAATCAAGTA
>NC_029773.3:33403637-33406376 GCF_000817695.3 Arachis duranensis | reverse complement strand
AAGAAAAGAAAGAGAAAGAAAAGTGTGTGAGGGGAGGGAGTCCGAAGACCCCTCGTCAATCCCCCATTCCAGAATCAGTCCAGCCTCTGTCCAGCCTCCCTTCTGAATGTACAAACGAAGGCCTTTATATAGGCTCTCCTAAATTACAAAATGAAATTAAAAGCAAATTAAATTTAAATGAAAATTCCTATTCTAGATGCTTCTTGTGGCCTTGATTGGTTGACACTTGTGGGCTTGCTTCCTTGAGGTTGGGTGGTCCTTGAGGCCCATGGTGAAATGCTGCCCAGTTGGTGTTTTTGGGGCTTAAAAGATGCCTCTTGTTTGTGCTTCAATTTCATCCCCACTATAGACTATTATATATCTTTGGAAAGCTCTGAATGTCAGCTTTCTAAAGCAACTGGAATCACCTCAATTGGATCTCTGTAACTCAAGTTATGCTCCTTTGAAGTGGGCATGGTCGCTGGCATAGTTGCTAGCGTTAATGGAAAACTTGAGTGCCAATAACGCTAGCGACCAGGGCTTCATTATTGCCAGTTTCTGGAGTTCAAACTTAATGTCCACCCCATACTATTATATATTTTTGGAAAGCCCTGGATGTCTACCTTCCGACGCCTTTGGAATCGCATCATTTGGAGCTCTACAGCTCGAGTTATACTTCTTGGAAGGTGAAGATGTCAGCTGGCCTTACTACAGGTTGATACCATGTTCATCTTTGCACTTTCGGGGCACGTTTTCTCCCTCAAATTTAGTGTCAACCATGTAGTGCCATATATGCTTGGAAATCTCTGGAATCCTACTTTCCAATGCCACTGGAATCTCCTCATTTGGAGTTTTGTGGCTCAAGTTATTCTTGTTTGAAAAAGGCATGGTCAGGCTGCCAGGTGGGAATTTTTGCCCACGTTAACTAAGTTAACGTGGGAGTTAACGTGGCTCATTGTGGCTTGTGTGGGCTCCTTCCAACGTTAGTGACAATGTTGGGTGTCACTAACATTGGCGATCACCTTTCTTCTTCACGTTAACTTCCACGTTAACTAAGTTAACGTGGGAGTTAACGTGGCTTCTTGGGGATAGTGTGGGTTTCTTCCAATGTTAGTGACAATGTTTGGTGTCACTAACATTGTCGACAACCTTGTTTCTTCACGTTAGCTTCCACGTTAACTAGGTTAACGTGGGAGTTAACGTGGCTTCTTGTGACTTGGCCAACGTTAGTGATAAAGTTGAATGTCACTAACGTTGGCGTCCCCTTTTCTTCTTAACGTTAGAGGCCACGTTAACTAAGTTAACGTGGCAACTAACGTGGCCACTTATGAGCTTGGTCCAACGTTAGTGATAATGTTAAGTGTCACTAAAGTTGGCTCCATTTCCTTTCTTCAAAGTTAATGCCACTAACTTTTCTCACTAACGTTGGGGCTTTCCTTCCTTCCACGTTAGTGCCCACGTTAGTGTAACTAACGTAGCCACTAACGTGGCTCTTCTCTTCTTCTTTTGGCCTGAAGTCAATCAAACAAAGTGCATCAAAGTCTTGCTCTTGAAATCATATAATTCATGCATAATTCTCATGAAATCATTCAAAATTCACAATGTTTGTTTGAATCATGGTATGATTGCATTTTCAACCAAATACTTCCTTATTTCCTAAGAAAATGCATGAAACTACCCTAAAAACAGTAAAAAAAAAAGGTCAGTGAAACTGGCCAAAATGCCCTGGCATCACAACACCAAACTTAAAGCTTGCTTGTCCCTAAGCAAGTACTGGAACAAGAGAATGATGAATGGAATGCCAAGAGAAATGAGTCATTCTTGTGGAAGTCATGTCTCTGGTTTTATGGTGGTTTCATGCATAGCAACTTAGGTTCATTCTTGGCTTTCAGACCTTTATCATGTCCTAGAATACTCACTGTGATTGCATCCCATGAGACTTTATTCATTGCTCCTTTTGTTGTCATTTCAGGGCTTATTTATGTTCTTAGGCTAAGTGCTCTGTAAGGGGGCAACTCTTTAAAATAAGCTTTCAGCCAACACTCCCGAACCAGTTGGTTCAAGGTGCTAGGTGTTGAAATACCCCTATGGACTTACTTCCTCAAGTCTCTCCCCCATACATACACACCACAGGCACATGGTTTGTTTATTTTCTTTTCTTGAGACTTTGGTGTCCAGCACCTCTTTAGGTTACTAAATGCTCTGTAGTGAGAGTTACTCTTGATAGTGGACTTTCAGCTGATAATCCCGAGTTAGTTAACCCACGTTACCAAGTGATAAGGCACCCCTAAGAGCTTATTCATCCAAGTAAATCCCTTACACAGGAACACCACAAACACATGCTTCAAGATTAAAACCATTGGTGCCTAACCTTATTGCTTACTCTTTTTCTTTTATTTTTCCACTTTCATTTTTCTTTTCCCCTTTTTCTTATTAGGATCTTGTTATTTAGTTAGTCTCATGGGGTGTGTTCAAAGCATATGATTCAGGACAGATAGTTATCTTCCCACCTTGTGGTTGAACCAACTTAGCTAACTTATGACCACACCATAAACTCATGAACTTATTCCATAGTATGAACTCCACTCTGGTCTTTTATAAAACACTCATTCTCTTTTTATTTAATTCAAAAGGGACAAGCATACAAGTAAGCAAAGTAAGGATGCAGTAATGACATTCAGACTAGAAAACATAGCTTTAATCAATAAAAAGTTTAAAAGACAGATTTGACATGCTTATTCACAAGGAGCAAGCACACAT
>NC_029773.3:33401623-33403370 GCF_000817695.3 Arachis duranensis | reverse complement strand
GGTTGCCTCCCAACAAGCGCTCTTTTAATGTCATTAGCTTGACATGTTGTTCACGACTTTCTTCCTCTTCTTCCAGTTTGTTAAGAGGAATGACCTCAAGAGGAAAGAGGAGCCAGTTAATGCCCCTTGTTTTGAGTGCCTCTCCCCAGCAAGCCTTCTTCTGTTGTTAGCTTGAGTAAACTTGCTTGTTGGGGTAGGGGTGGGATGGCTTTTGGTTGACCTTTTCTTCATGAATGTTGTCCTTCTTTTCTTGGTCACCATCCTTTTGTTAGGGTTCATGTTGATTGCCTTTACCACCTTGATTTTAGGATTTGGGTATTGTATGATGGGTGGAGCATCCTCTTCATCAAGAACTTCTTGAATTAGTGGTTCAATAAACTCACCCTCTATGCAACTCTCTATTTCATTGGAGTGTGGGCTCCCTTGATTGACTTCCTCCATTTTTCTTGACCTTTGAATGAACTCCTCTGTTTCTGGAGAGAGTGAAGTGGTCTCTCTTTGTGCTATCAGCTCTTCAATGAATTGTTCTTCAGAATAGAGTTGTGCATTCTGTCGCAATTTTTCTTCATGGTCCCTTCTTGCTATTTTCTCCTCTTCGTTTGTCTTCATTATTTCTTCAAGGAGGAGTCCTATCCTAGTGAGTCTCTCTTCTTCTCTACTTCTTTTGAGCTCTTCCATGAAGAGTTCCATCCTAGCAAGTCTATCTAAAGGTGGTTGGGTAGGTTGTAATGGTTGGGCGGGGTTGGTTTGTGAATGGAATTGGTTGTTTTGTGGTTGTGTTCTGAAAGTGGTATGACTCTTGTGGGTAGTGGACTGAGTTTTGTGGATGGTGAAATGAGTTGTATGGATTTGGTAAAGACTTTTGTGTTGAGGTATACTCAAATGATGAAGAATTTAGGCATATAATACTTGGAGGTGAGGTTGTATAATTGAGAGGTGATGGCTCTTGATGAATGGGGTATGAATAAGTGAAATCTCTTTGATTACGATCTTCCCAGCCACAACTTGAGTAGTGATCAATTTCACCAAAATATGGATCATTTTGTGGCTCTGGAAAGTACCCCATTTCATGTTCTTGATACTCCCACCCACCATGAGCAGAGTAAACTGAATCATTCTGTGGTGGTGGAGAGTTTCCCATGAAATTTGATTGACTAAAATATGATGGATGCTCATTTCTTTCCTACAGAGAGCTCTGTCTCAAACAATAATCACCAAAAGAAATTGGAATCTCCATTGTCACAGATGAGGAAATTCTCAGTGAGGCAATATCACAAACAGTTAGTTAGCAAAAGAAAATAAAGAAACAAAAGAAAACAAAGAAAAAAGAAAAGTGTCTAATCTAGTAAATCAATCAACCGGTAGTTTGTTAATCACGATTAATCCCTGGCAACGGCGCCATAAACTTGATGCAGGTGGAAACTTGTCTCTCAACAAATCTCCCTTCGGCAAGTGTACCGAATTGTCGTCAAGTAAAACTCACAATAGAGTGAGGTCGAATCCCACAGAGATTAACGAATTAAGCAATCAATGGTTAATTGATTATCCTAGTTAGACGAATCATATTGGAGTGATAGGTAACAAGGAAATGTAAATGGCAGAAAAGTAAAGAAAGCAATAAAGTGCAGAGGAGTAAAATGGCAAGAAAAGTAAATGTAAGAACTAAAAATAAAATGAACATTGGGATCAAGAGATATTGCAATCCTCCGAATTAAGTTCATTCTCATCTCTTCCTCAATCATTCATT
>NC_029773.3:33397016-33401573 GCF_000817695.3 Arachis duranensis | reverse complement strand
GAAGTATGGTCACTGATTATACCACATGCATTCCCAAATCAAGTGTTAGAGGATTATAGTCACATATCCTTCCAAACCCAACTTGGTACAACATGAGAAAGCATTTCTAGCATGATCCCTTTATTCCTCTTCCAAGGTTCAGAAGAGATCCAAGTATGAATAGCTTCTTTTCCAAGATAACTACCCAATTGGATGAAGATCGAAAGATTTCAAGCAAAATCAAGAGAAAATATAGAAGAATAAGAATAAGAACTACACTTAATTTGTTGAATCACAATAGAGCTCTCTAACCCAATGAAAAGAGTTAGTTGGTCATTGCTCTAACAAAATAAAAAAGAAAGAAAGTGTATAAAAGTAAAGATGAAGATTAAAACTGAAATTGAAACTTCAAAATTCATAAAAATGAAAAGTACAAAGAAAAGAAAGAGAAAGAAAAGTGTGTGAGGGGAGGGAGTCCAAAGACCCCTCGTCAATCACCCATTCCAGAATCAGTCCAGCCTCCGTCCAACCTCCCTTCTGAATGTACAAACTAAGGCCTTTATATAGGCTCTCCTAAATTTTTAAATGAAAATTCCTATTCTAGATGCTTCTTGTGGCCTTGATTGGTTGACACTTGTGGGCTTGCTTCCTTGAGGTTGGGTGGTCCTTGAGGCCCATGGTGAAATGCTGCCCAGTTGGTATTTTTGGGGCTTAAAAGATGCCTCTTGTTTGTGCTTCAATTTCATCCCCACTATAAACTATTATATATCATTGGAAAGCTCTTAATGTCAGCTTTCTAACTCAACTGGAATCACCTCAATTGGATCTCTGTAACTCAAGTTATGCTCCTTTGAAGTGGATATGGTCGCTGGCATAGTTGCTAGCGTTAATGGAAAACTTGAGTGCCAATAACACTAGCGACCAGGGCTTCATTATTGCCAGTTTTTGGAGTTCAAACTTAATGTCCACCCTATACTATTATATATTTTTGGAAAGCTCTGGATGTCTACCTTCCAACGCCTTTGAAATCGCATCATTTGGAGCTCTACAGCTCGAGTTATACTTCTTGGAAGGTGAAGAGGTCAGCTGGCCTTACTATAGGTTGATACCATGTTCATCTTTACACTTTCGGGGCACGTTTTCTCCCTCAAATTTAGTGTCTACCATGTAGTGCCATATATTCTTGGAAATCTCTGGAATCCTACTTTCCAATGCCACTGAAATCACATCATTTGGAGTTTTGTGGCTCAAGTTATTCTTGTTTGAAAAAGGCATGGTCAGGCTGCCAGGTGGGAATTTTTGCCCACGTTAACTTAGTTAACATGGCTCATTGTGGATTGTGTGGGCTCTTTCCAACGTTAGTGACAATGTTGGGTGTCACTAACATTGGCGATCACCTTTCTTCTTCACGTTAACTTCCACGTTAACTAAGTTAACGTGGGAGTTAACGTGGCTTCTTGGGGATAGTGTGGGTTTCTTCCAACTTTAGTGACAATGTTTGGTGTCACTAACATTGTCGACAACCTTGTTTCTTCACGTTAGCTTCCACGTTAACTAGGTTAACGTGGGAGTTAACGTGGCTTCTTGTGACTTGGCCAACGTTAGTGATAAAGTTGAATGTCACTAACGTTGGCGTCCCCTTTTCTTCTTAACGTTAGAGGCCACGTTAACTAAGTTAACGTGGCAACTAACGTGGCAATTTTTGAGCTTGGTCCAACGTTAGTGATAATGTTAAGTGTCACTAACGTTGGCTCCATTTCCTTTCTTCAAAGTTAATGCCACTAACTTTTCTCACTAACGTTGGGGCTTTCCTTCCTTCCACGTTAGTGCCCACGTTAGTGTAACTAACGTAGCCACTAACGTGGCTCTTCTCTTCTTCTTTTGGCCTGAATTCAATCAAACAAAGTGCATCAAAGTCTTGCTCTTAATCATGGGATCATGCATCATCCAATTTATCATATAATTCATGCATAATTCTCATGAAATCATTCAAAATTCACAATGTTTGTTTGAATCATGGTATGATTGCATTTTCAACCAAATACTTGCTTATTTCCTAAGAAAATGCATGAAACTACCCTAAAAATAGTAAAGAAAAGGTCAGTGAAACTGGCCAAAATGCCCTGGCATCAACCCCGTTGGACTTTACAGTATCGCATATCCTCAAGAATGTGCTGAGATATTGATTGGGATCTTCTTGGGCACTTCCTCTATATGAGTAATTATTCTGAACAAGTGTCATGAGCTAAGGCTTCAGCTCAAAATTATTGGCATGAATTGTTGGCTTTAGGATGTTGCTGCCACAATTTCTTGAGTTTGGGTTGATGTAGGAGCCTAAGACTCTCCTTTCTTGTCCATCATGGTTGACTGGGCCTCCTCCATGATTATGAACTTCTTCCTCATGATGATTCTCCATATTCTCCTCCATTTTTATTTCAAAATACTCTTCCTCTTCAGGTTCAGAATCAAAGGAAGTTGAAGCCCCGCTTCTCCTACCTGTCATGCAACTAATCAAGGCACAAAGAAAGAAAGAAAGTGGATGAAGGAATTACTTTTGTTAGAGTAGTTGTTAGTGTGAGTGGTGCAATTGATCAAACAGTTAGAAGAGTGGAAATATGGACACTAAATAAGATAATTAAAGAAGAAGGAAATAGAGCTCAAAATAAAATAAAAAATGCTAAATAAAAGAAATTAAAATAACAAGGAATTTAAATTGCTTAATCTAGCTCTCCAATCAATTTAATCACTGTCAAAGTTAAGCCAATCCCCGGCAACGGCGCCATAAAACTTGATGACCAGAATTCACTACACCTTTCAAAAATTAGTGAATTAGTTTTTTTGGCAAGCGCACCAAAATTATCGCCAAGTAATAACCCACAGTAGAGTGGTATCGTATCCACAGAGATTGGCAAATCCAAGCAGTTTTAATTGATTGATGAATTAGTCAAGCAGATCAATAAGATTGTGAAGTACAGAATTGAAAATGATGACATAAATGTAAATGACTAGAATATAAAGAAAAGCAATAAAGGGCAAAAATGGAAATTGCAGAATGTAAAGTGTTGAATCATTAATGACTTGAATGTAAATGGGAGTGGGGGATTGTTGAATGTAAAAGTAAGCTGTAAAGAAATGAATAGATAAGAATGGGGGAATTCATTGAGATTGGGAGATGTTGTCTCTTTGGATCAAATCTAGCTTATATCTTCTTTAATCATGCAACTCATTGACCTCTTGGCAATCATGATTGATTGAGTCCCAATCCCTTGGTGACTCAATCTCTCAGATCTTGATCAATAGCCAATTCCTTGGTCTAATTGCTCATGAAGAGAGATATGCTTGGTCCTTGATTATACCACACACCCTCATAGGTCCAGCTAGAGGGGGATTATATGTCACGTATCCCATCACCAAAACCCAGATTTTACTCAAGTGTGAGAAGGAATTTCAAGCATGGTTTCATGTTTCCTTTTCCAAGGTTCCCATAAAACCCAATTGCATTCAATCTCTTTCCTAAGATAATTGAACACTAAGCATTAAGAACGAAATTCCTTCTAGCAAATCAAAAAGAAGATGAAGAGAAGAAGAATTTTACTATTATCAATCGATGAAGTACAACAGAGCTCCCTCTCTCAATGAGAGGGAAGTTAGCTACTCATAGCTTGAAAAGTACTCAAAAGTGGATCTAAAACTAACTGCTTAACCCCTCTTCAGTACTTCTTGGGGGTATTTATACTACTCCTAGTAAAAATAACAGAATTACAAAAGTGAAAAAGGGAAAATTACATTTTGGAGGGAAAGAAAACACTCAATAAGCGTGACTTCTTAGCTGGCGTGTGGCTGGTGCTTTACCGGCGTGTCACGTGCCCTTCAAACTAGCTTGGTGTGCCACGCTCAATCCTTCAAGTGGCATGCTCGTCCCTTTATCAACCTTGGCGTGCCACGCCTTCGAACTCAAGTGGCACGCCATAGTGGAATTCTTGTGATGGCGTGTGGTGCACGAAATTATGATCAATACTTTTCACAAATCAAATAATCCCCGGTAATGAATCCAAAAACTTGGTGTTCAATACCATGGCATAAACATAACTTCGCACAACTAACCAGCAAGTGTACTGGGTCGTCCAAGTAATAAACCTTACGCGAGTAAGGGTCGATCCCACAGAGATTGTTGGTATGAAGCAAGCTATGGTCACCTTGTAAATCTTAGTCAGGCAAACTCAAATGGATATGGGTGATATACGAATAAAACATAAAGATAAAGATAGAAATACTTATGCAATTCATTGGTGGGAATTTCAGATAAGCGTATGGAGATGCTGTGTTCCTTCTGTCTCTCTGCTTTCCTACTGTCTTCATCCAATCCTTCTTACTCATTTCCCTGGCAAGTTGTATGCAAGGGTTTCACCGTTGTCAGTGGCTACCTCCCATCCTCTCAGTGGAAATGTTCAACGCACCCTGTCACGGCACGGCTATCCAGCTGTCGATTTTCGATCATGTCAGAATAGAATCCAGTGATTCTTTTGCGACTGTCACTAACGCCCCGCCCTCAGGAGTTTGAAGCTCGTCACAGTCATT
>NC_029773.3:33393002-33393640 GCF_000817695.3 Arachis duranensis | reverse complement strand
AGAATGGTGCCAGACTGGGCGTTAAACGCCCAACAGCTAGCCTCACTGGCGTTTAAACGCCAGTGGGTTCTTCCTCCAGGGTGTGCTGTTTTTCTTTCTGTTTTTCATTCTGTTTTTGCTTTTTTTCATTGATTTTGTGACTTCTCATGATCATCAACCTACAGAAAACATAAAATAACAAAAGAGAATAGATAAAATATAACATTGGGTTGCCTCCCAACAAGTGCTTATTTAATGTCAATAGCTTGACAGTGGGCTCTCATGGAGCCTCAGAGATGCTCAGAGAAATGTTGGAACCTCCCAACACCAAACTTAGAGTTTGAATGTGGGGGTTCAACACCAAACTTAGAATTTGGTTGTGGCCTCCCGACACCAAACTTAGAGTTTGACTGTGGGGGCTCTGTTTGGCTCTGTTTTGAGAGAAGCTCTTCATGCTTCCTCTCCATGATGATAGAGGGATATCCTTGAGCCTCAAACACAAAGGATTCCTCATTCACTTGAATGATCAATTCTCCTCTATTAACATCAATCACAGCCTTTGCTGTGGCTAGGAAGGGTCTGCCAAAGATGATGGATTCATCCATGCACTTCCCAGTCTCTAGGACTATGAAATCAGCAGGGATGTAATGGTCTTCAAC
>NC_029773.3:33390916-33391269 GCF_000817695.3 Arachis duranensis | reverse complement strand
ATCTCTTACAGCAAAAGGGAATAGCATCAGTCTGTAGACCTCAGGGTCAACCCCATTAGTCTTGACAGTGTCACAGATTTGCAAGAACTCAGCTAAAAACTGATGAGGATCTTCCAATGGAAGTACATGGAACTTGCAATTCTGTTGTATTAGAGAAACTAATTGAGGCTTAAGCTCAAAGTTGTTTGCTCCAATGGCAGGGATAGAAATGCTTCTCCCATAGAAATCGGGAGTAGGTGCAGTAAAGTTACCCAGCACCTTCCTTGCATTGTTGGCATTGTTGTTGTTTTCGGCTGCCATGTGTTCTTCTTCTTTGAAGATTTCTGTTAGGTCCTCTACAGAGAATTGTGCCA
>NC_029773.3:33389136-33390755 GCF_000817695.3 Arachis duranensis | reverse complement strand
TGTCACAGTATAGAGATTCCTTGAGGTGTCAGAGGAAAAGAAAAATAGAAGGCAGAAGTAGAAAATTCGAACTTATCAAAGAACATGGAGTTCGAATTATGCATTAAGGAATAGTGTTAGTCCATAAATAGAAGGATGTGAGAAGAAGGGAAGTAGTATTCGAAAATTAAGTAAAGAATTTTGAAAACATTTTGAAAAACACTAATTGATTTTTGAAAATAAAAGTGGGAAAGAAATCAAGTGATTTTTTTGAAAAAGAATTTGAAATTAGAAATCAAAAAGATTTAATTGAAAGCTATTCTGCAAAAGATGTGGTTAAGAAGATATGATTAGTTTAAAAAGATGTGATTGAGAAGATATGATTTGAAAAACATTTTCAAAAAAGATTTGATTTTAAAAATTAATGACTTGACTAACAAGAAAAGATATGATTCAAACATTAAACCTTTCTCAACAGAAAAGGCAACATACTTGAAATGTTGAATCAAATCATTAATTGATAGCAAGTATCTTTGAAAAGGGAAAGAAATTGATTTTGAAAAAGATTTGATTGAAAATATTTGATTTGAAAAAGATTTGATTTTGAAAAACTTTGAAAAAAATTGATTTGAAAACAAAATCTTCCCTCTTGTGCCATCCTGGCGT
Organism: Arachis duranensis; assembly: GCF_000817695.3. Taxonomy (NCBI): domain Eukaryota; kingdom Viridiplantae; phylum Streptophyta; class Magnoliopsida; order Fabales; family Fabaceae; genus Arachis; species Arachis duranensis. The sequence continues at coordinate 33,390,110 of NC_029773.3, read as the reverse complement.
TAAACGCCCAGAATGGTATCCATTCTGGCGTTTAACGCCCAAAATGCTACCCTTTTGGGCGTTAAACGCCCAGCCAGGCACCCTGGCTGGCGTTTAAACGTCAGTCTGTCCTTCTTCACTGGGCGTTTTGAACGCCCAGCTTTTTCTGTGTAATTCCTCTGCTGCATGTTCTGAATCTTCAGTTCCCTGTACTATTGACTTGAAAATAGAACCAAGATCAAATAAACAATGCATGCAAGACACCAAACTTAAAATAAGACTCTAATGGGCCGATTCATCTGATTTTGATATAATTGACCGGTATTTGCGGATATGCAGAAATCTTTCTCATTATTATAATGGATCCTCAAAAAAAAGTTTGTATCAAATAAAATATATAATTCGGCTAGACTCAAACAAGAAACATAAAATATTTTTGGTTTTTTTTTTTATTTTGTAAATTTTTTTTTTGTGTTTTTCGAAAATTAAGTGGAAAAGAAAATAAAGGTATCAAAATTCTTAATGAGAATCCCAGGAATCATACAATGTTAGTCTAAAGCTTCAGTCTAAAGGAATTATACATGGCTAGCCAAGCTTCAGCAGAACATTGCATTCAAGAGCTAAATTGATGAAGATCAATCAGCTTTGGTGATGATAAGAACATCACCTTGAAACACTAGAATTCATTCTTAAGAACTCTGAAGAAAAATACCTAATCTAAGTAACAAGATGATCCGTCAGTTGTCCAAACTCGAACAATCCCCGGCAACGGCACCAAAAACTTGGTGCACGAAATTGTGATCAATACTTTTCACAAATCAAATAATCCCCGGTAATGAATCCAAAAACTTGGTGTTCAATACCATGGCATAAACACAACTTCGCACAACTAACCAGCAAGTGTACTGGGTCATCCATGTAATAAAACTTACGCGAGTAAGGGTCGATCCCACAGAGATTGTTAGTATGAAGCAAGCTATGGTCATCTTGTAAAT
>NC_029773.3:33388567-33388792 GCF_000817695.3 Arachis duranensis | reverse complement strand
CGCCTTCAGGAGTTTGAAGCTCGTCACAGTCATTCAATCATTGAATCCTACTCAGAATACCACAAACAAGGTTAGACCTTCTGGATTCTCTTGAATGCCGCCATCAGTTCTAGCCTATACCACGAAGACTCAGATCTCACGGAATGGCTGGCTCGGTTGTCAGGCGAGCGCTCGGTTGTCAGGCGATCAACCATGCATCATGTATCAGGAATCCAAGAGATACCC
>NC_029773.3:33368244-33388393 GCF_000817695.3 Arachis duranensis | reverse complement strand
GAAGAACAATAGCAATTGCATTAATACTCGAGGTACAGCAGAGCTCCACACCTTAATCTATGGTGTGTAGAAACTCCACCGTTGAAAACACATAAGAACAAGGTCTATGCATGGCCGAATGGCCAGCCTCCCAATGATCTAAGATAGCATAAGAACAAAGGTAGCTACCCAGATATCTCAATACAATAGTAAAAGGTCCTACTTATAGAGAACTAGTAGCCTATGGTTTACAGAGATGAGTAAATGACGTAAAAATCCACACTTTGAACGCCGGTTTGGGCCATCAAATCTTGGGCAAAGTATGGACTATCATATATTGCTGGAAAGCCCAGGATGTCTACTTTCCAACGCCGTTGAGAGCGCGCCAATTGGGCTTCTGTAGCTCCAGAAAATCCACTTCGAGTGCAGGGAGGTCAGAATCCAACAGCATCTGCAGTCCTTTTTAGTCTCTGAATCAGATTTTTGCTCAGGTCCCTCAATTTCAGCCAGAAAATACCTGAAATCACAGAAAAACACACAAACTCATAGTAAAGTCCAGAAAAGTGAATTTTAACTAAAAACTAATAAAAATATACTAAAAACTAACTAGATCATACTAAAAACATACTAAAAACAATGCCAAAAAGCGTACAAATTATCCGCTCATCAGCGTGCCCGCCTTCGAGCTCAAGTGGCACGCCCTTTGCTTTTTCCACTTTCCTTTGCCTCTGGAAACTTGAACTAGCATGACACGTCCAGGGTCTGGCGTGCCACGCCCTTGTTGTGTGCTTGGCTAAGCTCCTCTGGAAAGTTGCACTAGCATGGCACGCCCAAGGTCTGGCGTGCCACGCCCCTTTGTGAGTGAATGGTTCCTTTGTTTGGCGTGCCATGCCACAAACTCAAGTGGCACGCCCAATGCTTCTTTACCCTCTGAATGACACTGGCGTGCCACGCCATGCTGCTCAAGTGGCACGCCTAAGCGAAGAATTGTGAATGGCGTGCCACACCTTCGATAGCAAGTGGCACGCCCCATGTAATTGGCCTCTTCCATCCTCTCTAAAAACTAATACCAGCGTGCCATGCATAAAGGTTGGCGTGCCATGCCCATAATCTTGTCTTGTCCCAGTAGTTGGCATGCCACGCCTCGGCCTTCAAGTGGCACGCCACAGTGATATGCTCGGATTAGTGTGCCACGCCTTTGACACCAAGTGGCACGCCCAGTCCTTGCTTATGTTATCTTGTGCATTGGTGTGCCACGCTTGGTTGCTCAAGTGGCACGCGTAAGTGAGGTTGAGAGGTTGGCGTGCCACGCGTTCGACTTCAAGTGACACGCCCAGTCTTCAATTGCCTTCAGCCCCATCTCTGGATCATTGTACTAGCATGCCACGCCATGCTGCTCAAGTGGCACGCCCATATATTTGTGCACTCTTCAAGCTTGGCGTGCCATGCCTGGGTCTTCAAGTGGCATGCCAAAGTGACTTTTTGGAGCTGGCATGCCACGTCTTCGACACCAATTGGCATGCCATAGTGGAGGTTCTTCTTGAGATGGTGAGTTAGCATGCCATGCCCCTTTGCTCAAGTGGCACGCCTATAGTAGTTGATGGGTCAGGCGTGCCACGCCCTTTTTGTGTCCTCCATTTTGCTCTCTGGAATTTTGTACTAGCGTGCCACACCCAATCCCTGGCGTGCCACGCCCACATGCATGCTTGGATCTCCCTTCTGGAATTTAGTACTGGCGTGCCACGCCTAGTTCCTGGCGTGCCACGCCAGTGCATTTTTGGAGAGTTTACTTCAAGTGGCACGCCAGTTTCACATGCCCAGCTTTTTGTTTGTCTTCTTCCTATTTTTGATGCCTTTTTCACTTAAAATTTAGCACAACTCATCACAAAGTAGTGTACCATAATATTCATCGAATAATGCATGAATTGTACTGATCAAATGAGATTTGTGCTCTTTTATGGTCTTCTTTATGCAATAAAGAATGGTAGATGATTCAAGTCATCACCCAACATACGGCTTGCCATGGAAAGGAGTACGCATGACTGGATGAAACCAGTAGGAAAGCAGGGATTCAAAAGGAACAAAGCAACTCCATATGCTTATATGAAATTCCTACCAATGAATTACATAAGTATCTCTATCCTATTTTATGTTTTATCTGTCTTTTAATTATCAACACCACATAACCATTTGAATATGCCTGACTGAGATTTACAAGATGACCATAGCTTGCTTCAAGCCAAGAGTCTCTATGGGATCGACCCTTACTCACGTAAGGTATTACTTGGACGACCTAGTGCACTTGCTGGTCAGCTACGTGGAGTTGTGAAGAAAGTGTGTGAGATCACGATTTCGTATACCACAGAACATTCAAGGATGAAGTGAGGACTAGCATGAAAAGTCGAGGAAAGACCATCAAGAAACTTGAATCTCAAGTGGGATACCTATCTCAACAATTTCCAAAGTCTACTAATAGCTTCCCAAGTGACACTGAGAAGAATCCAAGAGGAGAAATAAGAAAGGTGAGATGGGAAGAATGCAAGGAAATTACCCTTGTGAGTAAGGAGGATATAGAGGGAGAAATTAGCAGGCCATCAGAGCATAACCAAGGAGTTCCAACAGAGAAGACGGAAGAGGAAGAACAAGGGACTAACCCTAAACAAAGGAAGGAATCAAAAAAGAAAGAAGTTTTTAAATCTTATGTGCCACAATCACCATTCCCCTAAAGACTCAGGGGTGGTGAGAAGGAGAGAACATACACTAGATTCCTAGATGTATTTAAGTCTCTTCATATCAACATTTCCTTCCTTGAGACCCTCCAATAGATGCCCACATACATTAAATGTATGAAGGAGTTGCTGACCAAGAACAATAACCTGAAGGGAGGACAAACAGTAGTGATGAATAAAGAGTGTAGTGCTATAGGAGACACAATGATTGATAGAGGATTTTGTGATCTGGGAGCAAGCATAAATGTAATGCCTCTATTTCTCATGAAGAATCTACAAATTAATGAGCTGAAACCCAAAGATGTGATCCTTCAATTAGCTGACAAGACCCAGAAACGAGCACTAGGGGTGGTCGAAAATATACTGGCGAAGGTTGGAAAATACTTCCTCCTTGCAGATTTTGTTATTCTTGAGATGGAAGAAAGCTACCTTCATCCAATCATTCTGAGGAGACCATTTTTAGCCACTAGCAGAGCACTTATTGATGTTGAGCAAGGCGAGTTGATATTGAGAATACATGATGAGCAACTCACCTTCCATGTCTTCAAACCTTCACATAATCCAGATCAAGAGAAGGAATGCATAAAGTTTGATTTTGGTGATACAAACTTGAAAGAAGCACCCAATGAATCAGCCCCAGAGAATCTGAAGTCATGCCTGATAAAGAAAAAAGAAGTAAAATTGATGTTACAGAAGGAGGAAATTAAGGGGGAGTTAGGGTCACAACCCTCACATGAGATAAGCAAGAAAGACCCTCCTGACACAGGCACTGGAGCATTACTTGAAGAAGAGAACAGAGTTGGTAATAAAACACCAAGGAGATGGAAGAATAAGAATATCCCTACAGAAGATTTCTCCTCTGGGGACAAGGTGGTATCAATCCACCTTCCACCAATCCCACCTCATCTTTCTACCATTCTATCTTAGCTACCTCCAGTATATACAATCAGAAAAATCCTCTCCTTGGAGCATGTAGAGATTATCAAGGAATCAAAAGGAGACAGCCTCACTGTGAGAGGAGAAGACCTGAGGCACTACAACCCCCCGTGATAGAGACCAACTGTCAAGCTAATGACGCTAAAGAAGCGCTCCATGGGAGGCAACCCATGATTTAGTTTTCTTGCTTTTATTTCCTTCATGTGAATAATCAATGGTTTCCTAACATGAATTCAAGCTCTCATAGACAAATTTGACACTTACACATGATATCTTGAAGCATATGATCCATCTCTAAGTTTGGTGTGCCTAAGGTCAGCCTAAGTTGTTGTTCAAAAGTAATGATCATATAGCCATTTTGGGATATATACCTAAGTGCTTTCTTGGAGTATATAGCCAAACTTTGAGTTTGGTGTTCTATATATGCTAAGAGCACAATTGATTAGAGTCAGATTTATTCTAATTGTTGAATTGCATGAGGGTCAACCATGTTTTACATCCTTTTTGGGTTCAAGTTTAAAGATAGAAAATAAAGTGTTTCTCATGATGATTTAATCAAAGATGTTGACAAGAACTTTGTTAAGCCTTCAATGGCATTACTTGATGTAAAGCAATATTTAGTGTCAACTTACCTAGGATGATTCACAAAATCCATGAGAATTGCACTCTAGAAAGTGAATTAATCCCTTGAATCACAGTGCCAAACACTAAGTTTGGTGTCCACCAAGGTGTACATATGCATACTAAAGTCACGGTTAGCATTGTTTCATGAGAAACAGTTAACCAATTTTTCAAATTTTCAAATTTTAGTTACCACCTTTATTACTCTTGCCGCCAAGTGGAGAATGTTGATGTTTTTGTCTTGTTGTGGTGAATAGGTACATGGAAAAAGGGATTGAAGAAGAGGACAAGTCAACGAAGTGGCAGGACTATTTTAGTGCTGAAAAGGGAAGTCACATGTCTTTGGAAAAGCTCCTTAGAAGGAAAAATTCTGCACATTAGGTGGTTAGGTGTGCCCTTCTTTAATAACCGAACCTACCCCAAATGAAGAAACAATCCTTGTCTTTACTCTGTACTACATGCGCACCGTTCATTCTCATCATCTCAAAGAACATCTTCACCATTCATTTTTCATCAATGTTTGCTATAAATGGCCTTACTTGAACCATGCCTCATATCTCAATTTTTCACTCTCTTGCACTCATAAATTCGGTCTTGTGTTTCTTAAAACTCAACTCTATCAACCGTGTTCTCTGGTGCTTCAAATCCCTCTTGTCCTAGTGCCTTCACAATCTTATTTCATCTTCTCATCCTATATTTCATAATACTAGCCATCCCTCCTTACTATTTCTCTACCCTTATTTGGCCAACACTCAAGATAGCTATGGCATCCTCATCAAGCTTCAAAAGATGAAAAGGGAAAGACCTGTTGTTGAGGAGGAAGAAAACAATTATAATAGATGGAAGTTCAAATCACTGCTCTACCAAATTCAACTTGAATGGATGAGACCCAAGGGGATACTACCAGAAATTCCTTTTCAGCTTCCTAAAGATGAATGCCCAGAGATTAGAGAGAAGATCAGAAAAAGGAAATGGGAACTCCACACCACACCAATCACCAGAATCAATGCTAGTATTATAAGGGAATTTTATTCCAAGTGAGGCTGGACATAAGCATTGACCCAACTTAAAAAAGTTATGTAAGGTGTGTGGAAGTTGACTTTAGTCCGAAGACCATTATGAAGGTACTAGGTCTGAGAGCAGCACACTTCGATAAACATAGTTACCAGGAGAGAATAAATGGCAATCCAGACTGTGATGAGATAGCTAGTGATATCTGTGTAATTCATACTGACTGGATGAGAGACTCCCATGGAAGGGAAAGGTTTATAAGAAGAAGGGATCGCACTCCAGAAGCAAAAGGGTGGTATGAACTTATAAGGAAATCAATCTTAGGCACTGCAAACACTTCAGAAGTTAACATCCAAAGAGCCACCATGTTGCACTGCATTATGGTAGGAGGGGAGATAAAAGTCCACGAGCTTATTGCAAACGACATTCAAAAGATCTCTGAGAAAAATTCTGCCGAAGCTTGGCTCCACTACCCAAAAGGATCATTGGATCTTATTCCAACACAAGTGAGAACCGACAGATGATTAGCCCTACGTAACCCGTAGCTAGACCATTTTCACTGAGAGGACGGACGATAGCCATTGACAACGGTGATCCCCCAACATATAGCTTGCCATGGAATGGAGTACGCATGACTGGATGAAAGCAGTAGGAAAGCAGGGATTCAAAAGAAACAAAGCATCTCCATACGCTTATCTGAAAGTCCTACCAATGAATTACATAAGTATCTCTATCCTATTTTATGTTTTATTTGTCTTTTAATTATTAAAATCCCATAACCATTTAAATCTGCCTGACTGAGATTTACAAGATGACCATAGCTTTCTTCAAGCCGACAGTCTCCGTGAGATCGACCCTTACTCACGTAAGGTATTACTTGGACGACCCAGTGCACTTGCTGGTCAGTGATGAGCGGATAATTTAAACGCTTTTTGGCATTGTTTTTAGGTAGTTCAACAGCGTTGGAAAGTAGACATCTGGAGCTTTCCAGCAATATATAATAGTCCATACTTTGTTCGAAAATTGATGACGTAACTTGGCGTTGAACGCCAAGTACATGCTGCTGTCTGGAGTTAAACGCCAGAAAAACGTCATGATCCGGAGTTGAACGCCCAAAACACGTTATAACTCGGAGTTCAACCCCAAGAAAAGCCTCAGCTCGTGGATAGATCAAGCTCAGCCTAAACATACACCAAGTGGGCCCCGGAAGTGAATTTATGCATCAAATACTTACTCATGTAAACCCTAGTAGCTAGTCTAGTATAAATAGGATAAATTACTATTGTATTAGACATCTTTGGTCTCAGTTTTGTTTTATTCTTCATCTCAGGAGGCTATTGATCACGTTTCAAGGGTCTGGCCATTCGGCCATGCCTGAACCTTTTACTTATGTATTTTCAACAGTGGAGTTTCTGCACACCATAGATTAAGGGTGTGGAGCTCTGCTGTACCTCAAGTTTCAATACAATCACTATTTCTTTCTATTCAATTCTCTTTTATTCTTATTCCAAGATATACGTTACACTTAACTTTGATGAATGTGATGATCCGTGACACTCATCATCATTCTCACCTATGAACGCACGTCCAACCTGATTGAGAACCGACAGATGATTAGCCGTGCTGTGACAGAGCATAGGAATGTTTTCACTGAGAGGACGGGATGTAGCCATCAACCATGGGTGATGCCTCCAGACGATTAGCCGTGCAGTGACAGCGCATAAGATCATTTTCCCGAGAGGATTGAAAGTAGCCACCGCTGATGGTGATGCCCTACATACAGCTTGCCATGGAAAGGAGTAAGAAGGATTGAAGGAAGAGTGAGTAGTGAAGTAGAGATTCAAGAAGAGCACAGCATCTCCATACGCTTATCTGAAATTCCCACTATTAATTTACATAAGTATTTCTATCCTGTTTATTTTCTTTTTATTATTAATTTTCGAACCCATAAACCAATTTAATCTGCCTAACTGAGATTTACAAGGTGACCATAGCTTGCTTCATACCAACAATCTCTGTGGGATCGACCCTTACTCGCGTAAGGTTTATTACTTGGACGACCCAGTACACTTGCTGGTTAGTTGAACGGAGTTGTGAGCTTCCCTAACAGTGCCTGAAATTCTTTTATCACAATTTCGTCCATCAGTCAGCTACGCAGAGTTATGAAGAAAGTGTGTGTGATAACGATTTTGCGTACCAAGGAGCTATAAGAAGAAGAAAAACCTCAAAAAGGAGAGCAACAAGAGGAACAACCAGCTCAAGGCTCAACACACGTCTCTCTAGACATGAGTGGAATGCAGAAAGCCATTGGCGAGCTGTCACTGCAGTTTATGCAAAGCAAAGAACAACAGAGGCACTCCCAATTTGTTCTCAATAATCAACAAAAATATTTGATGGAGAAATTAATGGAACAAAATGATGAGTAATACTCTAGACTATCTCAGTCCATCAACCAAGTAACAGAGAGGCAGGACCAGTTGGAAAAACAAATGCATGAGCTTGCACAGTATCACATTGATGGCATGAGAGCATTCAAGGAATTCACTACCCTTCTTAATGCAATATATGAGAACCAACGTGATTATAACATGAATGCTCAAACCAAGCTCAACTACATACTTGAATATATGCCTAATCTAAACTCAGCAATTCTTGCATGTGATGAATACCTTAAGAAGTGAGGTGACTTGGAAATAGAGAGAGCGCTACGCCATGACGAGGAAATGAAAAAGAAAATGAAGAAAGCTGGATTCTGGACAAAGCTAAAGGGAAAACAAAAAGGCAATGGAAAGGCTAGCAATCAAGAAAAAGAGAAGAAGAAAGGCAAGCAAGCTAAGAAATGAAAGGTGGATTCGTTCCTTGTTTATCTAAATAAGAACGAATATGTCTTCTTTAGCTGTTAGTTAGTCTTTAGTTTGAGTTGTGTTGAATTCTGTTTTTGTGATTTTTGCTTTCTTTAAAATTCAATCAAGTGTCTTAGTCTAAGTGCCTGGTTTAATTTCATCTTGCTAAAATGCATATATTGTCTCCTTGTTTTTAATTTGAATAAAAGAGAATGTTTGAAACAGAGAGTGAATTTGACCAAATTAGTAGGAAACAGAATAAGGTTGAGTGGTGGTTGATGAGTGATGAACAGATTTCTTGACGGTTTAGAATTTAGCAAATGAAAGCTCATTGTAAATTATAGTTTCCAAATCAATCAAGAATCCTTTCATGCAAAAATATTGGTTGTCACAAGGAACAAACCCCAAATAAGAAATAACCGGAGTATTTAGACTCCGGGTCGTCTCACGAAGAGTTGCAATGAAGTGGTCAATTATTGGCTATGGGGATCAAGGGGGGTTTTGATTGATATGAGGCAAGAAATTAAATGGACAAGAATTTAAATGACAAGAAAAGTAAATCAAGCAAGTAATAAAGAGAGACATTCATGGCAATGTATTGAGATCATAGACTTTCTATCCTAGTCATGCATGATTAATTCATCTTATTTAGTCAACTCCAACAAATAGGGAGAAAGTCAAATAAGATTAATCAATCATGTTACAAATATAAACAAGAATTTATCTCATTACGTCAACTCCAACAAATAGGGAGAAAGTCTAACGAGACTAGCTAATCTCAATCCAAAAGTCCTAACCAACTTACTAATTAAACTAGCAAAAGACTAGCGTCAATGGAAACAATATTAGCTAACAACTCTAGATCACCAACATAAGTTGGGTTTCATGACTCAAGATTGCCTAATTACTCTTTCCAAGCCAAGAATGCTCAAAATCTACTCTAACATCCTTCCAAGCATTCTATCAAACACTTGGAAGGCATAAAAGGAAAGCATAGTAAATGTGCAAGAATAATAAAATCTACCAACTACCAATAGCAAGGAAAGTAAGATCTCAACACAAATCAACAATAAAACGAACATCAAACATAAAATTGCATTAAAGAAAATTAAGATTCAACAATGTTCATAAACATAAAAGAAGACAAAATAAAGGAAATGACAAGTAAAACTAAAAGAGTAGAGATGTAATAACAAGAAATTAAAAGGAGAAACTAAATCAAAACAAGAATTAAAACTTGGATTCAAGAAGAATTAACTAAAACTACCCTAAAATCTAGAGAGAGGGCTCTCTCCTCTCTAGAATTCTAACCTAAAACATGATAAAAACTAAACTATGACTAAGTGTGTCCATTCCCCCTTTAATCATTGGGTTCAATAGCATCAGAAATGGGTTGGATTGGGCCCAAAATGAGCTGCAAAATCGCTGGGGGCGATTTCATTAAAGTGGGCCACGGACAGCATCGGTGCGCGCCCCTGAACGCGAAGCAACATGTAGCAAAATTTATATCATTTTGAAGCCCAGGATGTTAGCTTTCCAACACAACTAGAACCGCCTCATTTGGACCTCTGTAGCTCAAGTTATGGTCGTTTGAGTGCGAAGAGGTCGGGCTTGACAGCTTTACAGTTCCTTCATTTCTTCATGAGTTCTCCCACTTTGCATGCTTTTCTCCTCACTTCTTCCATCCAATACTTGCCTTATGAACATGAAATCACTCAACAAACACATCAAGGCATCAAATGGAATTAAAGTGAATTAAAATCACCAATTTTAGGGCCTAAAAAGTATGTTTTCACATTTAAGCACAAATCAAGAGAGAATTGCAAAACCATGCTATTTCATTGAATAAATGTGAGAAAATGTGATACAATCCCCCAAAATAAGCACAAGATAAACCACAAAATCTGGGTTTATCAAATCTCCCCACACTTAAACCAAGCATGTCCTCATGCTAAGAATAAAGAGGGACAAGAAAAGTGTATGAACACTTATTCAATGCAAAGAAACTATATGCACCTATCTATATGAATGCAACTAAATGCAAGATGATTCTACCTACTTGGTGAAAAGCAAATCAATCTCCAAGAACAAGTATGAACAAGTAGGGCAAAGGTCATATGACGACTCACAAACTCCACCAATTCAAATATCAAAATAAAGTTCAAATAGACTTGCAAGAAGAAAGTTCATGAAAGCTGGGAACAAGGAATTGAGCATCGAACCTTCACCGGATGTGTATCCGCTCTAGTCGCTCTAGTGTATAGGGTCGATCACTCAATTCTCTTCTAATCATGCTTTCCATGATTTATTTTTCATCTAACAATCAACAATTATTCAATGCATGCATACATTCATCATGAGGACTTATTCAGAGGTTGTAATGGGGCTAGGGTAAAGGTAGGATGCATATGGTCAAGTGAGCTTGAAATTTGAATCTTTGATTTACCTAAGCTCTAATCAAACACATATAACAACCTATACAATTTTAATACACAACCTAGCTACCCATGATTCCCACTTTTTCACATACTCATGCATTCTATATATATATATATTTTTTTTTTCTTTTTGTTTTCTTTATCATTTTTTTTCTAAAGTATATACAACGTATCAATGCATATGGTTTTACATATAGTGCATGAACATGTACCCAATTTCCAATATTTTCAACAAAAATAAAAATTACACTTTTACCTCAACCAATGTCCCAAGTTCTCCAAACCCAAATGATACACACCCTCACTAGCCTAAGCTAATCAGAGATCCAAATTAAGGACATTTATTGTTTTTCGCTTAAGCTTGTAATGTGCTTCAATTAAGAACAAATGGGTTAAGCATAGGCTCAAAATTGGTTAACAATGGTTGATGAAAGGTAGGCTATTTGGGTAAGTGAGCTAAATGAAATGATGGCCTCGATCATATAAATGCATGTATACATGGAACAATGGACATAAAGAATCAAACAAAGCAAACATCACAATCATAGAGAGAGAATAATACACACAAGAATGAAAAATAAGTGGTTATAAGATGTAACCACACAATTAGGCTCAAAACTCACATGCTTGTGTTCTTAGCTTAAAAACCATGTTCCAAAATAAATTCTTCAAGCAAGTTTGTCACAAAAAATTTTTCAAATTGGTAGGGTGCCCTAAAAATAGTTTCTTGGAAAAGAAATTATCACCCTAACCAAGTAGTCCTGACATAAAAAGGAAGTGGTAAAAATATGTACAAATTCTAACTAACATGCAATCTATCATGCAATGCAACAACTAATCTAACAAAGACAAAAATTAAAAATTGGTGTTGAAAAAGGAAGTTGTTACCCATGGAGGTCGGTCGGACGACCTCCCCACACTTAGAAATTTGCACCGTCCTCGGTGCATGCAAAGAAAAGCAAGGTGGACGGCTTGCTACAATTGATGAGTTTCTTCAAAGGGTTGTGCGGGTGACTTGTTTGTTGCCCCATTTAAAAGCTTTTCGTTTTCCTCCTTTCTTGGTGGCCAACCTAAAGGGAAAGAAAAAAAAAGAGAATTAAGCCTATAACTAAGATATGAAAGCAATTAGAACATAGGCGGGGGCTAATGCCAAATAAGAGTAAGGTTTTCACTACATGTTAGCTACGCATGTAAGTGAGAGAGCAATGTAGGCAAGAGGCATATCAACTAATACTTGATGTAAGAGTAAAGTCAAAGCATGAAGAGCACTCAAAAGCATCAAGTTCAACTAGAAAGAGTGGGTCATGAAAGACATGTAAGTTCATATCAATGCACAAAGGATACAAGAATCATCAAGGGTTAAGTATTGATTCAAAAGTTTCATCACTCAACAATATCAAACAAGTCAAGAAGCACCAAGATTAACCAAGAAATTCTCAACAATTGAGTAAGAAAATTCAACACCATTATTGAAAGAAGGGACTTAGAAAAAAAATTGAAAACAGGCTATAGAAACAAAATTGAAATGCAAAGAATAGAAGCATACGAATGCGATAAACAAAAGAAAACGAAAGAGGAGAGAAAAAACTCTTTTTTTTTACCGGCGCGGACGCACGCTTGACCGAGTTGGCGACCGGCGCGGACGCGCCAAGTGCGCCCGCGCGTCAGTGTGGGCACAAAATAGGCACAATAATGGCACAACTCTCTGGTTTTTGTACTAGGAGGGCAGGTGGTGCCATCGGCGCACACGCGTACAGCGTGCGTGCGTGCGCATTGCGTATTTAGCTTCAAGGACGTGTACGCGCCAGGTGCGCGCACGCGTGGGTGGTTTATGCTTCGCGCACAAAGTAGGCGCAAGTTAGGCACAACTCTCTGGAATTTTGCTTGGAGATGAAATCTTTGCATCCACGGGTATGCGTACATGGCGCGTCCGCGTGGATGATCGAAAATGCTTGAGGCGCGCGTACGCGCCAGGTGTGCGCACGCGCTGGTTGGTGCTATGTTTTTCAAAAAATTTTCATGTTCTTGCACCAATCCAAGCATTCCAAACCTCCAAACAGCTATCCAAACACCATAAAAGCCTTATTCAACATGCTAAACTACTAAATAAACTCAACAACCAGTACAAGCAAGAAATTAAACTAATTCTACCAATATGTACAAAAGAAAAAATGAAAAGATGTTACCATGGTGGGTTGTCTCCCACCTAGCACTTTTGTTTATTGTCCATAAGTTGGACTTATGGGGAGCTCCTCTTAAGGTGGCTTGTGCTTGAATCCATCCTTGAACATCCACCAATGCTTGGACTTCCATTGTGCTTCATCATTCAAAGTTAATAACTCCAAGCTTTGATGGAGTTCTTCACAAACCATAGGCTCCCATATTTGATCCTCCTTGTGTGATCCGGGATCCCACACTTTGTTTTCACATCCGTCCTTGAGTTGATCATGATGATTTCCTCCGGGTGGCAAGAGAGATGAATTCTCATGAAGGCACCAAGCTATCCTTCTAGACCCATTCAATTAAGCATTACACCAATCCTTGCTCCTTGAATCTTCAACCATAATGAGCCTAGACTTACAACGCCAACCATTAAACATCCTCCTCTTACGCTTAATTCCACAAAGCGTCCTAAGTTGGCCATCCGTCTCAAGCAAACCAAATTCAAGTGGGATAATAAAGCTAAGAGTTAGAAGTTTTACCCACTCAAATGAAGGATTGGATAACAACCTAGGTGGAGGGGTTCCCAACGATCTTGACAATGCACGCTCCACTCCCGTCCATTCTTTTTGGATGGCTTCCACCACTTGGCAAGGTTCTTCAAGCTCTACCTCTTGCCAAGCTTCTTCAACTTCAACCTCTTCCTCTTGGTGGCTCACTTCCAATTCAATTTCTTCTTCATTGTTCACCAAGGGCATGGGAGGTGAGGTATCTTCTTCCTTACCCTCTATGTCAAACCCAATTGGAGAGGATTCAATTGTGCATAAGAATTCTTCGATGATTGAATCCATCTCTTGGTCGACCTCTTCAAAGGCTTCAACCACTTCTTCCGGCTCAATTGTCTTAACTTCCTCCCCTTGTAGCAATTCTGGCTTCAACTTCTCTTTCAAACCCAATTCTTGCTCTAAACTCACTCCCTCACTATGCTCCTTAATTACCTCTCCACATTTGTCAATGGGAGTGCCTTGGTTGCTTAGGCTTAGTTGGGAGGAGGCCATATTGCTAACGGCTTCCACTAGGATAGCCATCTTGGCTCCTAGCTCCTTAAACTTCTTTTCATCCTCCTCGTGTTCGTGTTGCCTTAAGATATGAGATTCAAGATCTCTCAATTCTTGCATGGGGGCTTCATCGTGAGGTGATGGTGGAAGAGAAGGTTCATTGTTTGGGAGAAAAGTTTCAAGATCTTCCAATTCTTCATCATTCATTATATGCTCAGGAGGTTGTGCATTATCCTCCTCAACACCAATTTCAAGCTCATTGGAAGAAGGTTCAACAACTTCCACAAAATCATCAACAATGTCACTTGGTGTGGAAGTGCTATTAAGTTTGAAATTCACCTCTTGTTCAACTTCCTCTAACTCTTCAACCACTTCTTCTTCTTCAACAATCTCTCCCTCCTCCATTTGTTGCAAGACATACCCCATCTCCTTGTCCTCATGTTGAGATTCTAAAATCTTCTTCATACTCCTTTCTTTGGTTGATTTCTCACATTCATCCATGGAGATGCTTTGCTTGTTACATGAGTCCTATGAGTCCAAGTTGGCTTTAATTCTGGCAAGGTTAGCTTCAATAGCTTCATAATTCTTTTGGGCTTCTTCTTGCTCCTTTTGACGGATTATTGCTTGAAGCCGATCCATTTCTTCCTTGAGACGATCCATTGGCTCTTGGATGGATGGGTATGGGTGTTATTCCTTGGAGGGTTGTGGTGGAAAGGAAAATTCATTATGTGGTTGAAAGTTGTCACACATGGGAGGTGATTCATCTTGGTAATAGTATAGAGGTGGTGGTTCTTGAGGGTATTGGTGGTGGAATTGGGGTGGTTCTTCATATGGTTCATATGGTTCATAAGGTGGTTGGTATAGTCGATATGGGTTGAGGTCATATGGAGGTGTTTGGTGGTAGGGGACTTGTGAGTAAGATTCATAGGCGTATGGTGGTGATTGTTGACAATTACAATAAGGGTCACCACATCCATTAGATTGATATGCATTAGGATTGGAATTATACCAATAAGAGTCCAGAGGGGGTTGTTGCCAAGAAGATTG
The DNA here is from genome assembly GCF_000817695.3 of Arachis duranensis. Taxonomy (NCBI): domain Eukaryota; kingdom Viridiplantae; phylum Streptophyta; class Magnoliopsida; order Fabales; family Fabaceae; genus Arachis; species Arachis duranensis. The sequence goes on along the minus strand of NC_029773.3, from coordinate 33,373,571 downwards.
TCCATAAGCTTGGGGCTCCTCCCACCTTTGATCTCCAAATCCTTGATGCATATCCTCATTGTAGTTTCCATTACCTACAACATAATTTGAGCCAAACTCATAGCCAAATGGGTGAGAATTCATAATATCAACTAAAAACAAAAGCTACAAAAATAAGCAACAAGTCCTAAGTCTAACAAAAACTAACAAATAAGCAAAAGGCAAACATATTCACAATATTCCCAATAGCCAATAATGTAACACCATTGCAACTCCCTGGCAACGGCGCCATTTTGATGAACGGATTTCTTGACGGTTTAGAATTTAACAAATGAAAGCTCGTTGTAAAGTATAGTTTCCAAACCAATCAAGAATCCTTTCATGCAAAAATATTGGTTGTCATAAAGAACAAACCCAAAATAAGAAATAACCGGAGTATTTAGACTCCGGGTCGTCTCACAAAGAGTTGCAATGAAGTGGTCAATTATTGGCTATGGGGATTGATGGTGTTTTTGCGGAAAACAAATTTAGGGATTGATGGATCAAGCAATTTTAGTGGGTGATTAGTTTAGTCAAGCTAATATTGGTGAGTGAGATTTGTTGCAGCAGAATGTAAATAGCAGTGAACTTAAATTGCAGAAAGTAAAGTGGCAGGAAACTTAAAGAGCAAGAAAAGTAAATTGGCAAAATCTTAAATGACAAGAAATGTAAATTGCATCAAATGTAAAGGGAATTGGGTTCAGGGAATTTAAAATTCAACAAGAAAATGTAAAGAGCAATCAAACAGAGGAGTAAAAGATGAAATAAGTGTAGCAGATTTAAACAGAAATGGAAAATTGCTTGAAGAAGCAGCACAGAATGTAATTAAGCTCAATTGTGAAATTTAAAGAGACAAGTGAGGATCTCAGGGAATTAATGAGACTAGAGAACAAGTCTAGATTTCAAGTCCTTCCTTGATCAATTCAGAGAACAATTTGTAGAAGAAAGAAGGAAAAATGAATTGCAGAATTAAAGAGAAGATGAAGCAGTATGTGAATTTCAATTATGCAGAAAAAGTAAACAAGAGATCTCAAGGTGAGATTGAAACAGAATTTCTTCAGTTCTCTACCCAAGATTTAAAGCAGAAAAGAAAACTTAAAGGAGAGAGCACTCAAATCCTAATATTCCCTAGTGGGTCTAGCCTTCTCTACAAAGATGGAAATGATGCCTTATATAGGCTTTACAAAATGAAAAATGAAAATGAAATTAAAACAAATTAAAAAAATGAAAATCCTAATTTAATTGATCCATGTGCCTTTGAGTGATGATGTGGGCTTAGCTTGCTTTGGATTTGAGGAGAAATGGGTTTGGTTGGCCTTGATTCAATTTGGTGAGGAATTGAATTAAATTGAATTTTTGTTGATTTTTTGCCCATGACACTCCCAGGAGGCTGCCCTGCCCTTGTGGAGGGCAGGGCAGAAAATGGTGCGTGTTGGTGCTTGCGTGCGTGTTGGGTGCTTGCGGATGCTGCCCTGGCCTTGTGGAGGGCAGGGCAATGTTGTCATGGTGTGCCTCCTGTCCGTGTGTGCTTGGTGCTGGCCGTGCCAAGTTGATGCGCGCAAGCTCCCTTGTGTGTAGTGCTCCCCACTTCCCCTTAGGTGCTTGGTTCGAAACCCATGGGTGGCACTTGGAGTTGATTTTTCTTGGATTTTCTTCAAGAAGAGCACGACATTGCCCTACTCTCCAAGTGGGCAGGGCAGAAAATTTGAGCGCTACTTGCTTTGGGGTGAGGCTCCAGCTTCGAACCTTGGTGGAAGCACATTGGTTTATTTTCGCTTATTTTTTGCCCTTAAAGATGCCTTTCACACATGTCTCAATTTACGCCAAATATGGATTGCTATATATTGTTGGAAAGCTCTGAATATCAGCTTTCCAACGCAACTGAAAGCACATCAATTAGAAGGAGGCATGGTCATGCTGTGAGCGCCCAGATTTTACCTTAGCGAAATTCTTGCTTCCAATCCTCAATGTGCATCACGATTCTGCCCTGCCCTTGGCAAGGGCAGGGCAGTGTGCATGCTGGTTGTTTTCCTCTTTAATTTGGTCATGGGCCACGCTTTTAAAAGCGTGGCCTAAGCCTCCAAAGTGTACTCCAACTTCAAAGTGTGCTCCAAAGCTCTTTTTTCCTCTTTTTTTGTGCTTCTTTGCTTCTTTTTCTTTTTTTTTTCTACAAGATTTATAAAATTAAAATATCAAGAAAATATATCATTTAAGTACAAAAGCATTCAATATTTAAGCACAAATCATCAATTTCTTGTATGAAAAAGCATAGAAAAATAGGTATATGATGACATGTCATCAGGGATCAAGGGGGGTTTTGATTGATATGAGGCAAGAAATTAAATGGACAAGAATTTAAATGACAAGAAAAGTAAATCAAGCAAGTAATAAAGAGAGACATTCATGGCAATGGATTGAGATCATAGACTTTCTATCCTAGTCATGCATGATTAATTCATCTTATTTAGTCAACTCCAACAAATAGGGAGAAAGTCAAACAAGATTAATCAATCATGTTACAAATATAAACAAGAATTTATCTCATTACGTCAACTCCAACAAATAGGGAGAAAGTCTAACGAGACTAGCTAATCTCAATCCAAAAGTCCTAACCAACTTACTAATTAAACTAGCAAAAGACTAGCGTCAATGGAAACAATATTAGCTAACAACTCTAGATCACCAACATAAGTTGGGTTTCATGACTCAAGATTGCCTAATTACTCTTTCCAAGCCAAGAATGCTCAAAATCTACTCTAACATCCTTCCAAGCATTCTATCAAATACTTGGAAGGCATAAAAGGAAAGCATAGTAAATTTACAAGAATAATAAAATCTACCAACTACCAATAGCAAGGAAAGTAAGTTCTCAACACAAATCAACAATAAAAAGAACATCAAACATAAAATTGCATTAAAGAAAATTAAGATTCAACAATGTTCATAAACATAAAAGAGGAAAAAATAAAGGAAATGACAAGTAAAACTAGAAGAGTAGAGTTGTAATAACAAGAAATTAAAAGGAGAAACTAAATCAAAACAAGAATTAAAACTTGGATTCAAGAAGAATTAACTAAAACTACCCTAAAATCTAGAGAGAGGAGAGAGCCTCTCTCTCTAGAATTCTAACCTAAAACATGATAAAAACTAAACTATGACTAAGTGTGTCCATTCTCCCTATAATCCTTGGGTTCAATAGCATCAGAAATGGGTTGGATTGGGCCCAAAATGACCTGCAAAATCGCTGGGGGCAATTTCATTAAAGTGGGCCACGGACAGCATCGGCACACGCGCGCAAAGTGCGCGTGCACACCCCTGAACGCGAAGCAACATATAGCAAAATTTATATCATTTTGAAGCCCTGGATGTTAGCTTTCAAACACAACTGGAACCGCCTCATTTGGACCTCTGTAGCTCAAGTTATGGTCGTTTGAGTGCGAAGAGGTCGGGCTTGAAAGCTTTACGGTTCCTTTATTTCTTCATGAGTTCTCCCACTTTGCATGCTTTTCTCCTAACTTCTTCCATCCAATACTTGCCTTACGAACACGAAATCACCCAACAAACACATCAAGGCATCAAATGGAATTAAAGTGAATTAAAATGACCAATTTTAGGGTCTAAAAAGCATGTTTTCACATTTAAGCACAAATCAAGGGAGAATTGCAAAACCATGCTATTTCATTGAATAAATGAGAGAAAATGTGATAAAATCCCCCAAAATAAGCACAAGATAAACCACAAAATCGGGGTTTATCAATGAGCAGATATTTTATACACTTTTTGGGGGTAATTTCATGTAGATTTTAGTATGTTTTAGTTAGTTTCTAGTAGATTTTTAATAGCTTTTAGGAAAAAATCATATTTTTGGACTTTACTATGATTTTGTGTATTTTTCTATGATTTCAGGTATTTTCTGGCTGAAATTGAGGGAACTGAGCCAAAATCTGATACAGGCTGAAAAAGGACTGCTGATGCTGTTGGATTCTGACCTCCCTGCACTCGGAATGGATTCTTTGGAGCTACAGGAGAGCAATTGGCGCATTCTTAATTGGGTTGGAAAGTAGACTTCCAGGGCTTTCCAGCAATATATAATAGTTCATACTTTGCGCGAAGATAGATGACGTAAACTGGCGTTCAACGCCAGTTCCATGTTGCAGTCTAGAGTTCAGCGCCAGAAACAAGTTGCAAGTTAGAGTTCAACGCCAGAAACAGGTTACAACCTGGCGTTCAACTCCAGAAACAGCCCAAGCACGTGAGAAGCTTAAGTCTCAGCCCCAGCACACACCAAGTGGGCCCAATAAGTGGATTTCTGCACTATCCAACTTAGTTTACTCATTTTCTATAAACCTAGGTTACTAGTTTAGTATTTAAACAACTTTTAGAGACTTATTTTGTATCTCATGACATTTTAGATCTGAATTTTGTACTTCTTGACGGCATGAGTCTCTAAACTCCATTGTTGGGAGTGAGGAGCTGATGAGCGGATATTTTATACGCTCTTTGGGGGTAATTTCATGTAGATTTTAGTATATTTTAGTTAGTTTTTAGTAGACACTTATTAGTTTTTAGGCAAAAATTATATTTCTGGACTTTACTATGAGTTTGTGTTTTTCTGTGATTTCAGGTGTTTTCTGGCTGAAATTGAGGGAATTGAGCAAAAATCTGATTCAGGCTGAAAAAGGACTGCTGATGTTGTTGGATTCTGACCTCCTTGCACTCGGAATGGATTTTTTGGAGATACAGGAGTCTAATTGGCGCGCTCTCATTAGGTTGGAAAGTAGATATCCAGGGCTTTCCAGCAATATATAATAGTCCATACTTTGCGCGAAGGGCGTTCAATGCCAGTTCCATGTTGCAGTCTGGAGTTCAGCGCCAGAAACAGGTTGCAAGTGGGAGTTCAACGCCAGAAACAGGTTACAACCTGGCGTTCAACTCCAGAAACAGCCCAAGCACGTGAGAAGCTTAAGTCTCAGCCCCAGCACATACCAAGTGGGCCCCAGAAGTGGATTTCTGCACTATCCATCTTAGTTTACTCATTTTCTGTAAACCTAGGTTATTAGTTTAATATTTAAACAACTTTTAGAGACTTATTTTGTATCTCATGACATTTTAGATCTAAATTTTGTACCTTTTGATGGCATGAGTCTTTAAACTCCATTGTTGGAAGTAAGGAGCTGATGAGCGGATATTTTATACGCTTTTTGGGGGTAATTTCATGTAGATTTTAGTATGTTTTAGTTAGTCTTTAGTAGACTTTTATTAGTTTTTAGGAAAAAATCATATTTCTGGACTTTACTATGAGTTTGTGT
>NC_029773.3:33367809-33368172 GCF_000817695.3 Arachis duranensis | reverse complement strand
AGTTTGTGTGTTTTTCTATGATTTCAGGTATTTTCTGGCTGAAATTGAGGGAACTGAGCAAAAATCTGATTCAGGCTGAAAAAGGACTGCTGATGTTGTTGGATTCTGACCTCCCTGCACTCGGAATGGATTTTTTGGAGCTACGGGAATCCAATTGGTGCGTTATTAATTGGGTTGGAAAGTAGACATCTAGGGCTTTCCAGCAATATATAACAATCCATACTTTGCGTGAAGATAGATGACATAAACTGGCGTTCAACGCCAGTTCCATGTTGCAGTCTAGAGTTCAGCGCTAGAAACAGGTTGCAAGTTGGAGTTCAACGCCAGAAACAGGTTACAACCTGGCGTTCAACTCCAGAAACA
>NC_029773.3:33366600-33367646 GCF_000817695.3 Arachis duranensis | reverse complement strand
CTGATGCTGTTGGATTCTGACCTCCCTGCACTCGGAATGGATTTTTTGGAGCTACGGGAATCCAATTGGTGCGTTATTAATTGGGTTGGAAAGTAGACATCTAGGGCTTTCCAACAATATATAACAGTCCATACTTTGCATGAAGATAGATGACATAAACTGGCGTTCAACGCCAGTTCCATGTTGCAGTCTAGAGTTCAGCGCTAGAAACAGGTTGCAAGTTGGAGTTCAACACCAGAAACAGGTTACAACCTGGCGTTCAACTCCAGAAACAATGCAGACACGTGAGAAGCTTAAGTCTCAGCCCCAGCACACACCAAGTGGGCCCCAGAAGTGGATTTCTGCATTATCCATCTTAGTTTACTCATTTTCTGTAAACCTAGGTTACTAGTTTAGTATTTAAACAACTTTTAGAGACTTATTTTGTATCTCATGACATTTTAGATCTGAATTTTGTACTTTTTGATGGCTTGAGTCTTTAAACTCCATTGTTGGGAGTGAGGAGCTGATGAGCGGATATTTTATACGCTTTTTGGGGGTAATTTCATGTAGATTTTGGTATATTTTAGTTAGTTTTCAGTAGACTTTTATTAGTTTTTAGGCAAAAATCATATTTCTGGACTTTACTATGAGTTTGTGTGTTTTTTTGTAATTTCAGGTGTTTTCTGGCTGAAATTGAAGTTTGTGTGTTTTTCTATGATTTCAGGTATTTTCTGGCTGAAATTGAGGGAACTGAGCAAAAATCTGATTCAGGCTGAAAAAGGACTGCTGATGTTGTTGGATTCTGACCTCCCTACACTCGGATTGGATTTTTTGGAGCTACAGGAGTCCAATTGGCACGCTCTCAATCTGGTTGGAAAGTAGATATCCAGTGCTTTCCAGAAATATATAATAGTTCATTGATGAGCGGATAATTTATACGCTTTTTGGCATTGTTTTTAGATAGTTTTTAGTAAGTTTGAGCTACTTTTAGGGATGTTTTCATTAGTTTTTATGTTAAATTCACATTTCTGGACTTTACTATGAGTTTGTGTGTTTTTCTGTGA
>NC_029773.3:33366330-33366503 GCF_000817695.3 Arachis duranensis | reverse complement strand
AAAACTCTGAAAAAGGCTGACAAAAGGACTGCTGATGCTGTTGGAATCTGACCTCCCTGCACTCGAAATGGATTTTCTGGCCCTACAGAACTCCAATTGGCGCGCTCTCAACGGCGTTGGAAAGTAGACATCCAGGGCTTTCCAGTAATATATAATAGTCCATACTTTATTCG
>NC_029773.3:33348967-33365230 GCF_000817695.3 Arachis duranensis | reverse complement strand
CATGCATTCATAGTGTTCTTCATGATCTTCAAGTTGTTCTTGACAAGTCTTCTTGTTTGATCTTGATGATTTCTTGTTTTGTGTCTTTTCTTGTTTTTCATGTGCATCTTTGCATTCATATTTTTCATGCATTAAAGATTTCTAAGTTTGGTGTCTTGCATGTTTTCTTTGCATCAAAAATTTTTCAAAATTATGTTCTTGATGTTCATCATGATCTTCAAAGTGTTCTTGATGTTCATCTTGACATTCATAGTGTTCTTGCATGCATCTTGTGTTTTGATCCAAAATTTTCATGTTTTGGGTCATTTTTGTGTTTTTCTTTAAAAATTCAAAAATCAAAAATATATCTTTTCCTTATTTCCCTCCAAATTTTCGAAATTTTGGGTTGACTTGGTCAAAAATTTTTAAAAATTAGTTGTTTCTTACAAGTCAAGTCAACTCCAGAAACAACCCAGACACATGAGAAGCTTAAGTCTCAGCCCCAGCACACACCAAGTGGGCCCTAGAAGTGGATTTCTACATTATCCATCTTAGTTTACTCATTTTCTATAAACCTAGGTTACTAGTTTAGTATTTAAACAACTTTTAGAGACTTATTTTGTATCTCATGACATTTTAGATCTGAATTTTGTACTTTTTGATGGCATGAGTCTCTAAACTCCATTGTTGCGAGTGAGGAGCTGATGAGCGGATATTTTATACGCTTTCTGGGGGTAATTTCATGTAGATTTTAGTATGTTTTAGTTAGTTTTTAGTAGACTTTTATTAATTTTTTGGCAAAAATCATGTTTCTGGATTTTACTATGAGTTTGTGTGTTTTTCTGTAATTTTAGGTGTTTTCTGGCTGAAATTGAGGGAACTGAGCAAAAATCTGATTCAGGCTGAAAAAGGACTGCTGATGTTGTTGGATTTTGACCTCCCTACACTCGGATTGGATTTTTTGGAGCTACAGGAGTCCAATTGGCGCGCTCTCAATCTGGTTGGAAAGTAGACATCCAGGCTTTCCAGCAATATATAATAGTTCATACTTTGCGCGAAGATAGACGACGTAAACTGGCGTTCAACGCCAGTTCCATGTTGTAGTCTGGAGTTCAGCGCCAGAAACAGGTTGCAAGTTGGAGTTCAACGCCAGAAACAGGTTACAACCTGGCGTTCAACTCCAGAAATAGCCCAGACACATGAGAAGCTTAAGTCTCAGCCCTAGCACACACTAAGTGGGCCCCAGAAGTGGATTTTTGCACTATCCGTCTTAGTTTACTCATTTTCTGTAAACCTAGGTTACTAGTTTAGTATTTAAACAACTTTTAGAGACTTATTTTGTATCTCATGACATTTTAGATCTGAATTTTGTACTTTTTGATGGCATGAGTCTCTAAACTCCATTGTTGGGAGTGAGGAGCTGATGAGCGGATATTTTATACGCTTTTTGGGGGTAATTTCTTGTAGATTTTAGCATATTTTAGTTAGTTTTCAGTAGACTTTTATTAGTTTTTTGGAAAAAATCATATTTCTAGACTTTACTATGAGTTTGTGTGTTTTTCTGTGATTTCAGGTGTTTTCTGGCTGAAATTGACCGAACTGAGCAAATATCTGAATCAGGCTGAAAAAGGACTGTTGATGCTGTTGGATTCTGACCTCCCTGCACTCGGAATAAATTTTTTGGAGCTACAGAAGTCCAATTGGTGCGCTCTCAATTGGGTTGGAAAGTAGACATCTAGGACTTTTCAGCAGTATATAATAGTTCATACGTTGCGCGAAAATAGATGATGTAAACTGGCGTTCAATGCCAGTTCCATGTTGGAGTCTGGAGTTCAGCGCGAGAAACAGGTTGCAAGTTGGAGTTCAACGCCAGAAATAGGTTACAACCTGGCGTTCAACTCCAGAAACAGCCTAGGCACGTGAGAAGCTTAAGTCTCAGCCCCATCACACACCAAGTGGGCCCCAGAAGTGGATTTTTGCACTATCCATCTTAGTTTACTCATTTTCTGTAAACCTAGGTTACTAGTTTAGTATTTAAACCACTTTTAGAGAATTATTTTGTATCTCATGACATTTTTAGATCTGAATTTTATACTCTTTGACGGCATGAGTCTCTAAACTCCATTCTTGGGGGTGAGGAGCTCTACAGCGTCTCGATGAATTAATGCAATTATTTATGTTTTCCATTCAAGCACGCTTGTTCCTATCTAAGATGTTCATTTGTGCTTCACTATGAAGAAGGTGATGATCCGTGACACTCATCACCTTCCTCAATCCATGAACGTGTGCCTCACAACCACCTCCATTCTACATCAGATTGAATGAGTATCTCTTAGATTCCTTAATAAGAATCTTCGTGGTATAAGCTAGAATTGATGGCGGCATTCATGAGAATCCGGAAAGTCTAAACCTTATCTGTGGTATTCCAAGTAGGATTCAAGGATTGGATGACTGTGACAAGCTTCAAACTCACGAGTGTTGGGCGTAGTGACAGACGCAAAAGGATCAATGGATCTTATTCCGACATGATCGAGAACCAACAGATGATTAGCCGTGCTGTGACACAGCATTTGGACCATTTTCACTGAGAGGATGGGAAGTAGCCATTGACAACGGTGACACCCTACATACAGCTTGCCATGGAAGGAGCCTTGCATGTTTGAAAGTGAGGAAGCATTATGTTACAGGAATTTAGAAGACAAAGCATCTCCAAAACTCCAACATATTCTCCACTACTACGTAACAATTACTCCTTTTACACCCTTTTATTTATCCTTTACAATCGAGGCTAAAGAATCCTATTGGTATCCTGACAAAGATTAATAAGATAACCATAGCTTGCTTCAAGCCAACAATCTCCGTGGGATTCGACCCTTACTCACGTAAGGTATTACTTGGACGACCCAGTGCACTTGCTGGTTAGTTGTGCGAAGCTGTGAGAAATAGTCCATTAATATTGGCATACACAATTTTGTGCACCAAGTTTTTGGAGCCGTTGTCGGGGATTGTTTGATTTTGAACAACTGACGGTGAATCTTGTTGCTTAGATTAGGAAAAATATATCTTTTTTACTAGAATTGCATCTTTTATTATCCCTTCTAAAAAAAAATCAAAAATATTATCTTTCTTTAATTGAATTTTTGTTTTTTTTATGAGTTTAGTGTCATGTTTTAAGTTTGGTGTCAATTGCATGCTTTTCTTTGTCTTTCAATTTTCGAATTGCATGTTCTTTATTTTTCCTTGATCTTCAAATTGTTCTTGTCAAATTTTCTTGTTTGATCTTTGGTTTTTCCTATTTTGTGTATTTTTCGCGTTTTCCTTGTGCAATTTCAAAATATTAGTTTTCAAGAAAAAAATTTATTTTTATTTATTAAAAATACCTCTTTAAAACACGTTACATTTATAGCTCAATTGGCTAGAGCGTCGGTTTATGTTATTGGTAATTGGGTATCTTCTTTTTAAAATCTTTTTCAAAAATAATTTTTCTTTGATTGAACCTTGTGCCAAACTTTAAGTTTGGTGTTTTCTTGTTAATTTTCTTTAATTTTCGAAAATTTATTTTGGTTTTCTAAAAATTTTAAGTTTGGTGTTCTTTCTTTTGTTCTTGTTGTTCTTGTGATTCTTCAAAGTGTTCTTGAGTCTTCCTTGTGTTTTGATCTTAAAATTTTTAAGTTTGGTGTTCCTTGATGTTTTCCCTCCAAAATTTTCGAAAACAAGGAGCATTAGATCTAAAAATTTTAAGTCTTGTGTCTTTTGTGTGTTTTTCTCTTTCATCATAAAATTCAAAATTCAAAAAAATATTTTCTAACTATTTTTAAGCCATATTTTCGAATTTTTTTATAAAAATACAGATTTCAATTTCAAAATTTTTCAAATCTTATCCTTTTAAGATTAAAAAAAAAGATTTATATTTTTTTTGAAATTATCCTAACCACTTTCTCTCTCCTCATTTTTTCGAAAATCTTCATAAAATATTTTTTAATTATTTTATTTTATTTTATTTTATTTTTATTTATTTCTATTTTTATTATCGTCTTTATTTTATCTTATTTTGTTATTATTATTTCAAAATTTTTATATATAATAAAATAAATAAAATAAATTCACATTATCTCCCCTTTCTCCATCATGGATTTAAGTGGAAATGAACAGTCCAAAAGGACTCTAGGGTCATATGCTAACCCCACTACTGCTTCATATGGGAGTAGTATATGTATACCCTCCTGTTCATACCCTGGGTCGAGCTGTTCGACCCGGGATGTTCGACAGACAAAATGACCGACCTCTTCAGGTCAGGACAAGCCGACCTCTTTCCAAATAGCTCGGTCTAGTCATCAAAAAAGTCCAAAGAAGGGACAAATAGAGGAACACGCCCCAAATCCTAAGGCAGCCAAGCCTACAGAGGGAAGGGCGGTTCCCATAAAAGATAAGCTGACCTCACCTAGAAGATAAGATAAGATAAGATAACTAACTTATCTTATATAAAAAGGTCACTCCACACCATTATAAATACACTGGAGCACCCAGGTATAACTCATACTCTGATTCTACTCAATATCTGTTTAATACCCTTGCTAACTTAAGCATCGGAGTCCCTTGCAGGTACCCCCACCCTTCGGTGACAAGGGATCAGTAGCATTCTCAATTCCACAAGTCGGACACACCAGCTCCGGCCGCTATACACCTCCCGGACACGTCGGCTCCGACCAGCACAGAAGATCTCGACCGAGATCGACCTACAGTTTCAGGTAACCCTCGGAACATTGGCGCCGTTGCTGGGGAACCTGGAAGTCATCCCATCACCATGGCGGACGACCATGACAACGACCACGATTCAGGTTTGGAAGATAGAACGCCACACAAGAATGCGGATGTTACACTCAAAGATACTCCGGAGCCCAATGGGGACAAAAATTCATCAAATCCAGGAGTGATAGAGGCGCTTCAAGATCGATAAAGCAACTTGAGAAAGAAGCCCAACATCAACGCGAAAAAGAACAGGATCTGCATCGGGAGATAAGGCGACGCCGAGAATTAGAAGATAAACTTCTAAAACTCGAAACCGATCTTAAAACTAAAGCTATTCAACCCACTCCAGGGGATAGCTCTGGCAAGGATCAAGACCCTTTCACCAGGGAAATTATGAAGACCGAAATCCCAAAGAACTTCAAACTTCCGGATATGGCTCTGTATGACGGCACTTCAGACCCCAACCATCATCTCAGTAATTTCAGAAGTAGAATGTACCTCACTGACACCTCGGATGCCGTTCGCTGCAAAGCCTTTCCAAAACTCTTACCAAGATAGCCATTAGATGGTTCGACAGCCTACCTCCAAAGTCCATCTCAAGCTTCGACGACCTGGCCAAAAAGTTCCTAGCCAGATTTTCCATACAAAAAGATAAGGCTAAACACGCACCCAGCCTACTAGGAATCAAGCAAGGAGATCGGGAGAGTCTTCGTAACTACATAGAAAGATTCAACAAAACATGCATGGACATACAAAGTCTACCAACAGAAGCTGCCATTATGGGCCTCATAAACGGCCTACGAGAAGGACCGTTTAGCCAATCTATATCAAAGAAGTACCCTGCATCCCTGGATGAAGTACAAGATCAGGCGCAGAAATACATCAACATGGAGGAGAATTCTCGATTTGGGGAAGCCTCGAGGTTCGGTTCTGCCTACTGAGATAAAGATAAAGAATCCAAGAAAAAGGAAGATCGCTCCAGGGAAAAAATCAAAAAATATCATAACTACACCCGCTCAGGGTATCCTTGGTAGATGTTTACAAAGAAGTCTGCCATACGAAAAAAATAACCCCAGCTCGGCCACTCAAAAGCAAAAGAAGAGGAGGGAACCGGAACGAATACTGTGAGTATCATCAAGTTCGAGGACATTCCACCAACGAATGCTTCGACTTGAAAAATGTCATAGAAAAATTAGTAAGAGAAGGAAAACTAGATCAGTTTTTGGCCAACCGGGACGAAGAGCCAAGAAAAAAAGAAGGGATGAAGATATCGGACGGTCTGAACGATCACCTCGCACACCAGAGAGACACGTCCACGTGATACACGGCGGATTTGCGGGAGGAGGAATCTCCAAATCATCTCGCAAGGGACACCTCAAAGAAGTATACCATGTCGAAGGAAAGAAGGAGGCACCAGACATCCCAGCAATCACGTTTACCAAAGAAGACGCATCTGGAATCATCTCAGGACACAACGACCCCATGGTCATCACTATCATACTGGCAAACGCCAACCTCCACCGTACATTTATTGACCAAGGAAGTTCTGCCGACATCTTATTCAAAACTGCCTTCGACAAGCTCGGCCTAGAAGAAAAAGAGCTAAGAGCATATCCGAACAGCCTGTTCGGACTTGGGGATACCCCAGTACAACCACTGGGATATGTATCGCTACATACAACCTTTGGAACGGGGAACCAGTCCAGAACACTTAAGATAGACTACATCGTGGTTAACGTAAGCTCAGCCTACAATTCCTTAATAGGTCAGACGACGTTAAATCAACTCGGCGCAATAGTTTCAACTCCACATCTATGTATGAAATTCCCAACTGCAGAAGGGATAGCTACAATAAAAGCAGATCAAAAGATGGCGCGTCGCTGTTATAACGAAAATCTAAACCTCAGAGGCGAAGGAGGAGAGTTCCACACAATCGAACCTGGCAGAGTTCAGAGATGAGAAGAACTCTATCCATAACCCGAAGGTGAAGTAGAGAAAGTTCAGATCGGAGACACCTCAGATAAGACAACTAATATTGGCACGATCCTGAAAGGAGACGCAAAGGAATTACTCATACAGTTCCTACAAGATAATGTTGATCTCTTCGCATGGAAAGCTACCGACATGCCAGGCATAGATCCCAAACTGATGAGCCACAAGTTGGCAGTCTATCCGGGATCCCGACCGGTACAATAAAGACGAAGAAAACTCGGGCCAGAATGGTCTCAGGCTGTAGCAGAACAGGTGCAAGCACTACTAGAGGCAGGGTTCAAAAGAGAAGTTAAGTACCCACTATGGCTAGCAAATGTTGTCTTGGTGAGAAAGTCAAATGGGAAGTGGCGAATGTGCACCGACTACACCGACCTCAACAAGGTCTGCCCAAAAGACCCTTATCCACTACCAAGCATCGACGCTCTAGTAGATGCCTCATCGGGATATAAGTATCTCTTGTTTATGGACGCATACTCGGGGTACAACTAGATCCCAATGTATCCACCGGATCAAGAAAAAATCTCGTTTCTAACACCCAAAGCAAACTATTGTTACATCGTAATGCCTTTCGGCCTTAAGAACGCGGGAGCTACTTATCAGAGGCTAATGAATAAGGTCTTCTCAGATCACATCGGAAAAATCATGGAGGTCTACGGGGATGACATGTTGATAAAGACACAAAGTGAAGAAACATTACTATCCGACTTGGTTCAAGTATTTGACACCATACGGAAGCATGGCATGCGACTTAACCCGGCTAAATGCACCTTCGCAGTGGAAGCCTGTAAGTTCTTGGGCTTTATGCTCACACAAAGAGGAATCGAGGCAAATCTAGATAAATGCCAGGCCATACTCAACATGAAGAGCCCAACCTGCGTCAAAGAGGTACAACAACTCAATGGGAGATTGGTAGCCTTATCCAGATTCCTAGCAGGGTCAGCGATAAGATCCCTCCCTTTCTACGCTACTTTAAGGAAAGGAAAAAACTTTGAGTGGACAACGGAATGTGAACAAGCCTTCCGAGAGTTCAAAAAAATTTTTGGGACGGCCACCTATCCTATCTCGACCACGAGGAGGGGAACCACTCATATTGTACCTCGCAGTAGGAAGTCGAACAATAGCCTCAGCACTAATTAGAGAAGACGAGGGTAGGCAACAACCCGTCTACTTCATTAGTAAAGCACTGCAGGGGTCAGAGCTGAACTACTAGAAAATAGAGAAGTTTGCCTATGCTCTCATACTCACATCCTGATGACTTCGTCCGTACATCCAAGCGCATACCATTAAGGTTCGGACCAACCAGCCCATAAAGGGGATATTGCAGAAAACAGATCTAGCAGGAAGAATCCTACAATGGGCAATTGAGTTGTCTGAGTTCGACCTCCAATACGAAGCGCGGACAGCCATCAAATCACAATACCTAGCCGACTTCATTGCAGAATTCACAGATGCCCCGGAGATCCCTATAGAGTGGAATATATACGTGGATGATTCCTCGAATAAAGCCGGAAGTGGTGCAGGTGTGCTAATTGAAAGCAACCAAGAAACCCAACTCGAGCTTTCCCTCAAATTCGGATTCCCGGCCTCAAACAACCAGACGGAATACGAAGCGTTATTAGCTGGCTTGAAGCTGGCTAGAGAAGTAGGAGCTCGGAAACTCAACATCTACAATGACTCACAAGTCGTTACTTCACAAATAACAGGGAGCTACCAAGCCAAAGATCCTACTATGAAAAAATATTTGGATAAAACCAAAGAACAGCTCGGACAAGTCGGGGAATATAGGATCTGCCACATACCCCGCGAGCAAAACGCCTAAGCTGATGCACTGTCAAACCTAGCCAGCACCAAACCAGGGGGCAACAATAGAAGTCTCATCTAGGAAATATTACAAAACTTGTCAATATCGGAAGAAGAAAAACTCCTAGCCATAACAGGTCGGGATCAAGGATGGATGACCCCCATAATTAACTACCTCAAAACAGAAGCGCTCCCTACAGATGAAAGGGAGGCAAAGAGGTTAAAAAGGGAGGCACAGTACTACACTATCATAAACAACACCCTATACAAAAGAGGGATCTCAGCACTATTGTTAAAATGCGTACCGACCTCCAATACAAAGGAAGTCTTGGAAGAAGTACATAGCGGCATTTGTGGCAATCATCTCAGAGCGCAAGCTCTCACCAAAAAGGTACTACAGGCGGGATTCTATTGGCCAACTCTACGAAAGGAAGCTACCAAATTTGTAAAGACATGTCCATCATGCCAGAAGCATGCCAACTTTCACATCGCCCCGCCGGAAAAGCACATCAGCGTGACCTCACCCTGGCCATTTGCAAAGTAGGGACTCGATCTTCTTGGACCCTTTCCCCAAGGATCGAGACAGGTCAAGTTCCTCATAGTGGGGTAGACTATTTCACAAAATGGATCGAGGCAGAACCCCTCGCCAACGCCACTGCTCAAAGAAGTCGGAAATTCCTATATAGGAACATTATTACAAGGTTCGGGGTTCCATACTCCTTCACCACAGATAATGGCACCCAATTCACAGATGCAGGCTTCAGAAAACTAGTGGCCGACTTGAATATAAAACACCAGTTCACCTCCGTCGAACATCTCCAAGCCAATGGACAAGCCGAAGTGGCCAATAAAGTCATATTGGTTGTGCTGAAACGAAGACTGCAAGAAGCAAAGGGAGCTTGGGCCGAGGAACTTCCACAAGTCCTATGGGCGTATTGAACAACCCCCCATTCTACTACGAACGAATCACTATTTCCATTAGCATACGGAGTGGATGCAATGATTCCAATAGAAGTAGAGGAAGGGTTTCCTCGAGTAGTCCACTACAATGAACAAACCAACTCTCAACTTCAAAGAGAAGAGCTCGACCTACTTCCGAAAATCCAAGAAAGAGCTCGGATCAGAGAAGAAGCACTAAAGCGGCGAATGGCTTCCAGGTATAATCAAAAGGTAGTGCCAAGAGGTTTTGCTGAGAATGATCTCATCTTAATCCAAAATGATATTGGAACAACTCGACCCGGAGAAGGAAAGCTGGCAGCCAACTGGAAAGGACCCTACCGAGTCATAGAAGTACTTGGCAAGGGCTACTACAGACTGTCCGAACTCGAGGAACAAGAACTCCCTAGATCATGGCACGCCTGTAACCTAAGAAGGTACTATAGTTAGGAAAGATAAAGGTCTCATCACAAGATGCACTCTTTTTCCTGAAAAGGTTTTTTAATGAGGCGTCAAGATTGAGATTTAATCCGACTTAAGGGTATGAAAAACTCCCGCCTGTATATATTTGCACTTTCTTTAAATAAAATACATTTCAGATATTCTACAAATTCCCAAGACGCATTAATCTGAAGCATTCATCGTCCGATTATAAAGCAACGGATCGAACAGAAAGTGAAGAACAGATTCACTATACGATCTCAATAGGAATGATCGACCGACAAAGGTGAAAACGTGATTCACCTAAAGGTCGATTAAACCAGGACAGAAACCACCATCTACAAATCGGCAAAGATGAACACAGAATAATGCAAGAAGTTATCGAAAGTGATCCCAAAAAGAACCTGACGAGGTCATACGGATTGCTATATAATAACTTAAAAAGACTGGCCGACACTAAAAAGCCAGACCAAGTCAACCCAAGTTATCAGCAAATCCCTGGAAAGAGGTCTGGTCAACCCTATTAAAGAGGAATTGCTATAACTTAGAAGAGATCGACCTAACAAAGTCGGTTTCCTACAAGACAAGTTGTAAAAGTAATCACTGAAAGAGACCTAACAAAGGTCCAAGAAAGAGGATTACAAAAACAACTTAGAAGAGATCGACCTAACGAAGTCGGTCTCCTACAAAACAAGTTGTAAAAGTAATCCCTGAAAGAGACCTAACAAAGGTCCAAGAAAGAGGATTACAAAAACAACTTAGAAGAGATCGACCTAACGAAGTCGGTCTCCTACAAGACAAGTTGTAAAAGTAATCCCTGAAAGAGACCTAACAAAGGTCCAAGAAAGAGGATTACAAAAACAACTTAGAAGAGATCGACCTAACGAAGTCGGTCTCCTACAAAACAAGTTGTAAAAGTAATCCCTGAAAGAGACCTAACAAATGTCCAAGAAAGAGGATTACAATAACAACTTAGAAGGGGACCAATATGAAGAAACCAGTTATAAGGCACTAAAAATAAAACCCATAGCAGAAAAATCGAGAAACAAATCGGACCCACACAGTTACGGCCTCAAAGGAATCCAAGCTACGAACAACAAGTAAGAAAGCAACCCAAAGAAGTCAAGCAGCAAGATTCTAAAACCAGAAGAGATACCATACTAAAGCACAATAAAAGCATAGTATGAAAAAGCTTCAAAAGGCACCGAAATCTACCTCGAAGCGCTACTTTTGTTTTTCAAAGTAAAAAGTTGCCAGGCAGACAACTAAAAAAGTGTCAGCAGTTAAACAAAACAATAAACAGTTCAAAAGCCCACAAACCGGGATATTTACACAAAATACTCAAATAAAAGGAGGTCAACCAAGATCTGGAGCCTTCCCGGCAGCATCAGTACAGGGAGAAGGAGGGCAAGTCTGAATAGGCACAGCATCTACAGTTCCATCATCCCAATTCAGAATCTGGCAATCTGGATCAGACGTAACGGGAGGAACCGAGGAGGTCGACACTTTAAGAGAAGGCACTGGGGGAGGTCAGCATCATCATCATCCTGGTCATCAGGGACAATCTTACCATCCCTCAGAACATTGTCCAGGCTGACGAGAGTCAAGTCGGCATCAGGAGCAACAATCCGGAACTGCTCCATCAGGTTCTCGGAAGCGGCAATTACGCTTCCCACAAGGTGACCCTGAAGCTCGGCATAATTAACCCGGGCAGTTTCCAAATCATCCCGGAGATGCATTAATTCCCTATAAGCTGAGACATAGCTATCCTTGTGCTTCAGTGCCATGTCCTCAGCCAACTTCAAAGAAGCAGCCAAAGCAATAGAGCTGGCCTTCTCACCCTCCAGTTCCTTCTCTACCTTCGCCAACTTCACCTCCAATTCATCCTTCAGACCCTTGATCCGATCATATTCCGATTTGGCCTCCTCCATGAAGGATTTTGTGGAATGAATCGGGATCCCCTAAACTGTTCGGAAAATAGCTACACACATATGTGCCATTTTCACACTACTTTTGGTGATAAAATCCAGATGCTGAAGAAGAGACACGTCCTCCATAGAAAGCCCACCATAGGGGGCAATTTACTGGTCAACAAACTCGACAACATCAAAATTCGGGGCATCCAAGTTGAAGGGCTCAGACGTTTTTTGCTTTTTTAAAAGAGGAGCAACAGAAGCAGCGGCAGAAGTCTGTGGAGGATCGACCTGACGAAACCGAGGAGTAGGAATTGCTTTCCTCGGCCCGGGAGAACTCGGCACGGGAGGCTTCACGGCGGCCCGGGAGTAGGAATTGCTTTCCTTCTTCGCCTTTTTAAAGGCCCTCATAGGGTTATTGTTCTTTGACATCTCTGCAAATACAGAATCAGCCACAGCAAAGAGTTACAATCTCAATAAGAGGAAGAAAAAATTAAGAAACAAGTATAAGAGACAAGTTAGACAAGTACCCAAAATAGTCCGAACCAAGGACGGGTCATTCAAAAACCTTTTTGTATCAAGATGGGGTGGTTTCCCCCATAGATCCTCAAGAACAACAACAAAGGCACGCACAACATCATCAAGCATCTCCCAGGTATAGCGAGACACTCTCACATCCCTCTGCCACTCTAGATGGAAAGAAGGCTCATCATTTTCATCAAGAAAAAAGGGGCGGGCCCCCTTGACAGCACGAACCTTAAAGAAGTAATTCTTGAAGTCCTTAAAGGACTGATCATACATAGCAAAAACTGTGGCCCTGGGCGGACCTGAAGGAAACCCAGGAAGCTTTCTTTTTTGTAGAACTGCCAGGCTTGGCAGAAACAAACAAATAAAGGAAAAGAGTCTGGGATGGTGTTACATCTAATTCTCGGCAGAGAAGTTGAAAAATTTTAATAAAACCCCAGGAATTTGGGTGAAGTTGGGATGGGGCAATATTACACGACCACAACAGGTCGGTCTCGAAAGCAGTAAAAGGAAAAGTAACGTTCAACTGGCTGAAGAAGTATTCATAGGCATAGAAGAAGGGACGCTCCCTCTCAATGGAAGTTGGAAAACAAACTCTCTCATCAGAATCAGGAGCAACAAGCTCGTAATCCTCCTCACGGGCATTGTTACCACAAATCCTATGGCGCTTCCTCAGCTCTGTGCAAAATTCGGCATCCACAACAGAAACACACAACAAAACAAGGGAGTCCAGCCAATCGGACATCCCCTCGGGAACTCTGGAAGACATCTCTACAATGTTATTGCGAGAAGACATGAGGCCAACTAATCCTACAAGTAAAAAAAGAAGATGGGGTTACTAAAAACATTCCGGACAAATGGAGAAAATAACTCGGTCAATACGATACAGATGAAGAAACAAGAAAAGGAAAACCCCAAGACTCAAACCAAAAGTCCTGGGGCATCCTTTGGAGGCAGTAACAAAGCAAGGTTTCCAGGCAAGATCTACAGCTCGCACCCCAGCATTTCTCATAAAGAATTCAAAACAGCAAACCAAGCATCATTACAGTCTACCAAGCAAAAAGCATTCCCAAAAATCAAAGCACGCCAAGTAGAAATCATCAAAGGAAACAACCAGAAGCAACAATACAATCCTAGAAAGCCTCAATGGAAATGCCAAGAGAATGCATAAAAGAAAGACAGGAAAAACATGTTACAGTGACAAGCAAATACAAGACCACGAAAAGATTCAAACATTCAAACATGCAAAATCAAAGCTTCACATAAAAACTGAAGACGAAGCTACGAAGAAGCAAGAAAGCTAGTACCAACCTGAAAGAGCGGCAAGCTTCAAAGAAATTGAAGATGGAAGACGAAATATGGAAATGCCCTCTCACAAGCGAAAGAAAGAACGCGAACCAGAGCAATGTCGCAGGGAGAAACGCGAAACTGCAAAACTCCAGGCGAAAATAGAAACTCTAGAAAAAATGCCAAGCGACGCCGCAACACGAGAAAGTAAAAGCGCAAACGAAAAACAGAGAGCAAAGGGAGCGGAGAAAAGAAGTTACGAAAAGGGCGAAGGAGTGAAACCGTTTCTGGGTTTTCAAAATCAAAGTAAAAATTGCTAACACAGTACATGATAAAGAAGTAGATCAGGATGTCTATAGATTATTACTGTATCCATTCGCTGTAAAAGACCAAGCTAAAAGATGGTTAAATAAACAACCTAAAGCTAGCATAAAGACATGGAAACAGCTGTCAGAAAAATTCCTGAATCAATACTTCCCTCCAAAATGGATGACACAGCTAACGCTGAGCATCCAAGGCTTTAAACAAGGAGATAATGAATCCCTTTATGATGCCTAGGAGAGATACAGAGAGATGCTATGAAAATGCCCCTCTGAAATATTTTCAGAGTGGGTGTAGTTAGACATCTTCTATTATGGGCTTACAGAGAGAGCTCAGATTTCTCTAGACCACTCAGCTAGTGGATCTATACACATGAGAAAGACAATAGAAGAAGCTTAAGAGCTTATTGATACAGTTGCCAGAAATCAGCATCTATACCTAAGCAATGAACCTTCCATCAATGAAGAGGCTAAAACAGTAACTGCTGAACTCAGTCCTACAGAACAAGTTACTGAATTCAATCAGCAACTGGATTTTCTAACAAAACAGCTAGCCGAATTCAAGGAGATACTACAAGAAACAAGAATGGCTAATATGAATATAGAAGTACAGTTGAAGCAAACAGAACAACAGTAATCAAAATAAATAACAGAAGAGTGCTAAACAGTTCAATTAAGAAGTGGAAAAACATTAAATACCTCACTTCAAGGTAGCAGGAAGCCAAAAAATGAGCAAACTACCCAAAATCCAACTGAGGACAGTAAGAGCCCAGAGAGGAATAATTCTGGCACTCAAATGCCAGAAAATGGGTGGAAAGCTGGCGTTGAACGCCCAAACCATGCTCAGTCCTGGCGTTCAACGCTAGAAACAAGCAAGGAATTGGTGTTGAACGCCCAACGGAAGCACAGTTCTAGCATTCAGACGCTAGAAACAGGTGAGGAGTTGGCGTCTAACGCCACTCCAACTTCTACCCCTGGCATTCAAAGGCCAGTGGGGGATTAGACACATACAAGTGCTGATAGCGACCCCTCTAAAAAGGCTTCTCAACCCACATCTGTAGGCAATGAACCTACAGCAACTAAGGTTGAGGAATAAAAACCAAAATACGTTATCCTCAAAACTCTGCGAAGCAGAACAGCATAAGCAATTTGCCCGCTTTGCAGACTATCTCAAGACTCTTGAAATAAAGATTCCATTTGCAGAGCCACTTGAGCAAATACCCTCATGCTAAGTTCATGGAAGAGATCTTAAGTCATAAGAAGGGTTGGAAGGAAACTGAAAAAGTTTACCTCACTAAAGAATGCAGTGCAGTCATTCTGAAAAGCTTACTTGAGAAGTTTAAAGATCCCGGAAGCTTTATGATACCATGCACATTGGAGGGTACTTGTACCAAGCAAGCTCTATGTGATCTTGGGGCAAGTATTAACCTAATACCTGCATCTACTATCAAAAAGCTTGGGTTGACTGATGAAGTTAAACCAACCCGGATATGTCTCCAACTTGCTGATGGCTCCATTAAATACCCATCAGGCATGATTGAAGACATGATTGTCAAGGTTGGGCCATTTGTCTTTCCTACTTACTTTGTGGTGCTGGAAATGGAGGAGCACAAGAGTGTAACTCTCATTCTAGGAAGACCTTTCCTAGCAACTGGCCGAACCCTTATTGATGTTCAAAAAGGGGAAGTAACCCTGAGAGTCAATGAGGATGAGTTCAAGTTGAATGTTGTCAAAGCTATGCAGCATCCAGACACCCCAAATGACTGCATGAGCATTGATATTATTGACTATCTGGTAAAGGAGGTCAATATGACTGAGAGTCTCGAATCAGAGCTAGAGGATATCTTTAAAGATGTTCAGCTTGATCCGGAAGAATCAGAGAGAATAATAGAACCTCTGAAAATCCCTCAGGAAGAGGAGAAACCTCCTAAATCCAAGCTCAAACCATTACCACCATCCCTGAAATATGCATTTCTGGGAGAAGGTGATACCTTCCCTGTGATCATAAGCTCTACCTTAGAGCCACAGGAAGAGGAAGCACTAATTCAAGTGCTAAGGACACACAAGAAAGCTCTTGGGTGATCCAACAGTGATCTTAAGGGCATTAGCCCAGCCAGATGCATGCACAAGATCCTATTGGAGGATGACGCTAAGCCAGTGGTTCAACCACAGAGGCGGCTAAATCCAGCCATGAAGGAGGTGGTGCAAAAGGAGGTCACTAAATTACTAGATGCTGGAATTATTTATCCTATTTTTAATAGCCCTGGGTAATCCCTGTCTAAGTCGTCCCTAAGAAAGGTGGCATGACAGTGGTTCATAAT
>NC_029773.3:33344159-33348772 GCF_000817695.3 Arachis duranensis | reverse complement strand
TTCATGGATGACTTTTCAGTATTTGGAGACTCATTCAGCTCCTGTCTTGACCATCTAGCACTTGTTCTAAAGAGGTGCCAAGAGACTAACCTGGTTTTAAAATGGGAGAAATGTCACTTTATGGTGACTGAAGGAATTGTCCTTGGGTACAAAATTTTGAACAAGGAAATAGAAGTGGATCAAGCTAAGGTAGAAGTAATTGAAAAATTACCACCACCTGTCAATGTTAAGGCAATCAGAAGCTTTCTGGGGCATGCAGGATTCTATAGGAGGTTTATAAAGGATTTTTCAAAAATTGCCAAACCTCTGAGTAATCTGCTAGCTGCTGACACGCCATTTATCTTTGATAAGGAGTGTCTGCAGGCATTCGAGGCTCTGAAAGCTAAGCTGGTCATAGCACCAGTCATCTCTGCACTAGACTGGACATTACCATTTGAACTGATGTGTGATGCCAGTGACCATGCCATTGGTGCAGTGTTGGGACAAAGGCATGACAAGCTTCTACACGTTATTTACTATGCCAGTCGTGTTTTAAATGACACACAGAAAAACTACACAACCACAGAAAAAGAGTTACTTGCAGTGGTTTACGCCATTGACAAATTCAGATCCTATTTAGTAGGATCAAAAGTGATTGTGTACACTGACCATGCTGCTCTTAAATATCTACTCACAAAGCAGGATTCAAAACCCAGACTCATCAGATGGGTGTTGCTTCTGCAGGAGTTTGATATAGAAATAAGAGACAGAAAAGGGACAGAGAACTAAGTAGCAGATCATCTGTTCCGAATAGAACCAGTAGAAGGGGTGTCCC
Organism: Arachis duranensis; assembly: GCF_000817695.3. Classification (NCBI taxonomy): domain Eukaryota; kingdom Viridiplantae; phylum Streptophyta; class Magnoliopsida; order Fabales; family Fabaceae; genus Arachis; species Arachis duranensis. The sequence goes on along the minus strand of NC_029773.3, from coordinate 33,347,958 downwards.
TCCCTCTTACTGAAATCTCTGAAAACTTTCTGGATGAGAACCTCTTTGCCATCCAGAAAGTGCCATGGTTTGCAGACATTGCAAACTACAAGGTAGTGAGATTCATACCCAAAGAGTACAGTAGGTAGCAAACAAAGAAATTGATCACAGATGCAAAGTACTATCTTTAGGATGAACCATATCTCTTCAAGAGATGTGCAGACGGAGTAATCCGTAGATGTGTGCCTAAAAAAGAAGCACAGAAGATACTCTGGCACTGCCATGAATCACAGTATGGAGGACATTTTAGAAGTGAGCGAACAGCTACAAGAGTACTCCAATGTGGCTTCTACTGGCCTACTCTCTATAAAGACTCCCGAGTGTTTGTACTTAATTGTGACAGTTGCCAAAGATCTGGCAATCTGTCTCATAGTTATGCCATTCCTCAACAAAGGATCTTGGAGATTGAGTTGTTTGATGTATGGGGTATTGACTTCATGGGGCCTTTCCCACCATCATACTCAAACACTTATATTTTGGTGGCAGTGGATTATGTATCCAAATGGGTGGAAGCTATTGCAACACCCACTAATGACACTAAGACAGTGCTGAAATTCCTCTAGAAACACATCTTCAGCAGATTTGGTACCCCTAGAGTATTAATCAATGATGGGGGCACTCATTTCTGCAATAAACAGCTTTACTCTGCTTTGGTTCGATATGGAGTTAGCCACAGGGTAGCCACTCCATATCATCCACAGACAAATAGGCAAGCTGAAGTCTCTAACAGAGAACATAAAAGAATCCTAGAACGGACTGTGATTAACCATAGAAGGGATTGGGCAAGAAGCTTGGATGATGCTCTGTGGGCATACAGAACAACATTCAAGACTCCTATAGGAACCTCTCCATACCAGCTTGTGTATGGAAAGGCCTGTCACTTGCCAGTGGAACTGGAATATAAGGCCTACTGGGAAACTAGATTCCTAAACCTTGATGCCAAGTTAGCTGGATAAAAATGATTGCTCCAGTTAAATGAGCTAGAGGAATTCAGACTCAATGCTTTTGAAAATGCAAAAATTTACAAGGAGAAAGCAAAAAGATGGCATGATAAGAAACTGTCATCCAGAGTCTTTGAGCCAGGGCAGAAAGTTCTGCTATTTAATTCTTGGCTCAGATTATTCCCCGGGAAATTGAAATCCTGGTGGAGAGGTCCATATGTAATTACAAGTGTGTCACCATATGGATACATAGAGCTTCAGGATAGTGATTCTAACAAAAAGTTCATTGTTAATGGACAGAGAGTCAAACATTATCTTGAAAGCAATTTTGAGTAGGAATGCTCAAAACTGAGACTTGATTAAAACTCAGTAATAGTCCAGCTAAAGACAATAAAGAAGCGATTGCTGGGAGGCAACCCCGCCATTTATAAAGCTTATCTGTTAATTAATTGATTTTTATAGGTTTACGTCAATTATCTTCAAGCTAAAATAGCAATTACTTGAGTTCACAGAGTTACAGAAGGATTCAGAGGATAAAACAGCAAAAAAAGAAGTTCACTGGTGCAAAAAAGCCAGTAAAAGCTGTTTTGGGCGTTGAACGCCCAAAAGAAGCATCTAATGGGCGTTCAACGCTAGTAAGGATAGCCATCTGGGCGTTAAACGCCAGAAAGAAGCATCTTCTGGGCATTGAACGCCAGAAAGAAGCACTTTCTGGGCGTTTAACGCCAGATTTACAGCGTCCTGGGCGTTTAGAAAAATGCCCAGGGACAAAGAAATTTCTGGCATTGAACGCCAGGTAGAAGCAACAGCTGGGCATTGAATGCCCAGAAGAAGCTTCAAATGGGCGTTAAACACCCAAAACATGCAGTGGTTGAGCGTTTAACGCCAGGATTGTGGGGAGGAAGTAAATTCATTTTTCGCTTCAAATTTTTTCCATTTTTCATGTTTCAATTCTTGATTTCTTGCATAAACATATTACAAACTCTCATCTTTCAACTTCAATTCCAAAAATTCTTAATTCTAAACATGTTTCTTAATTTTTCTTTAATTTCTTCTCAAATCTTTTTCAAAATCTCCTCATATCTTTTGAATTTTCGAAATTACCTCTCCTTCTATTCCTCTCCTTTCCTTTCTTTTACTTGAGGGCAAGCAAACCTCTAAGTTTGGTGTGTTTTTCCGTGATCACTGATGAGCGGATAATTTATACGCATTTTGGCATTGTTTTTAGTATGTTTTTAGTATGTTTTAGTTAGTTTTTATTATATTTTTATTAGTTTTTAGTTAAAATTCACTTTTCTAGACTTTACTATGAGTTTGTGTGTTTTTCTGTGATTTCAGGTATTATCTGGCTGAAATTGAGGGACCTGAGCAAAAATCTGATTCAGAGGCTGAAAAGGACTGCATATGCTGTTGGATTCTGACCTCCCTGCACTCGAAGTGGATTTTCTGGAGCTACAGAAGCCCAATTGGCGCACTCTCAACTGCGTTGGAAAGTAGACATCCTGGCGTAAAACGCCGGAACTGGCACAAGAATGGGAGTTAAACGCCCAAACTGGCACAAAAGCTGGTGTGTAACTCCAAGAAGAGTCTTTACACGAAAATGCTTCAATGCTCAGCTCAAGCACACACCAAGTGGGCCCGGAAGTGGATTTTTATATCATTTACTCATTTCTATAAACCCTAGCTACTAGTTCTCTATAAGTAGGACCTTTTGCTATTGTATTTACATCTTTTGATCACTTAAATCTTTTGATCATGTTTTTATGATTGAACCCTCTTTGGTAGGCTGGCCTCTCGGCCATGCCTAGACCTTGTTCTTATGTATTTTCAACGGTGGAGTTTCTATACACCATAGATTAAGGTGTGGAGCTCTGCTGTACCTCGAGTATTAATGCAATTACTATTGTTCTTCTATTCAATTCAGCTTATTCTTGTTCTAAGATATCACTTGTCCCTCAACTTGATGAATGTGATGATCCGTGACACTCATCATCATTCTCACCTATGAACGTGTGCCTGACAACCACCTCCGTTCTACCTTAGACTGAGTGAATATCTCTTGGATTTCTTAACCGAAATCTTCGTGGTATAAGCTATAATTGATAGCGACATTCAAGAGAATCCGGAAGGTCTAAACCTTGTTTGTGGTATTCTGAGTAGGATTCAAGGATTGAATGACTGTGACGAGCTTCAAACTCGCGATTGTGGGGCGTTAGTGACAGACCCAAAAGAATCACTGGATTCTATTCTGACATGATTGAGAACCGACAGCTGAATAGCCGTGCTGTGATAGAGCGCGTTGAACATTTTCACTGAGAGGTCGGGACTGTAGCCACTGACAACGGTGATGCCCAACATACAGCTTGCCATGGAAAGGAGTAAGAGGGATTGGATGAAGACAGTAGGAAAGCAGAGAGACGGAAGGGACAAAGCATCTCCATACGCTTATCTGAAATTCTCACCAATGAATTACATAAGTATCTCTATCTTTACTTTATGCCTTATTCATAAATCATTCATAACCATTTGAATCTGCCTGACTGAGATTTACAAGATGACCATAGCTTGCTTCATACCAACAATCTCCGTGGGATCGACCCTTACTCGCGTAAGGTTTATTACTTGGATGACCCAGTGCACTTGCTGGTTAGTTGTGCAAAGTTGTGATAAACAGTTGAGATTGCAATTGAGCGTACCATGTTAATGGCTCCATTGATGATCGCAATTTCGTGCACCAAGTTTTTGGCGCCGTTGCCGGGGATTGTTTGAGTTTGGACAACTGACAGTTCATCTTGTTGCTTAGATTAGGTATTTTTCAT
>NC_029773.3:33340714-33343382 GCF_000817695.3 Arachis duranensis | reverse complement strand
TGAGAAAGGTTTAATGTTTGAATCATATCTTTTCTTGTTAGCCAAGTCATTAATTTTAAAAATCAAATCTTTTTTTTAATTATTTTCCAAATCATATCTTCTCAATCATATCTTTTTAAAACTATATATTTTCAATCATATCTTTTTAATCACATCTTTTTCAAAATAAGTTTTCAATCATATCTTTTTGACTTCTAATTCCAAAATCTTTTTCAAAAATCACTTTACTTCTTTCTCAATCTTAATTTTCAAAAATCATCAATCAATTTTCAAAATGTTTTTAAAATCTTTTTAATTTATTTTCGAAAATTTCTTCCCCTCTTCTCACATCCTTCTATTTATGGACTAACATGTACAATTCGAACTCTATCTTTCTAAGTTCGAATTCTTCTACCTCTTCTTTCTATTTTTCTTTTCCTCTGACATCTCAAGGAATCTCTATACTGTGACATAGAGGATTCCATATTTTCTTGTTCTCTTCTCTTTCATATGAGTAGGAGCAAAGACAAAAGCATTCTTGTTGAGGCTGACCCTGAACCTAAAAGGACCTTGAAGCGAAAGCTAAGAGAAGCTAAAGCACAACTCTCTGTAGAGGACCTAACAAAAATCTTCAAAGAAGAAGACATGGCAGCCGAAAACAACAACAATGCCAATAATGTAAAGAAGGTGCTGGGTGACTTCACTGCCCCTACTCCCGACTTCTATGGGAGAAGCAGCTCTATCCCTGCCATTGGAGCAAACAACTTTGAGCTTAAGCCTCAATTAGTTTCTCTAATGCAACAGAATTGCAAGTTCCATGGACTTCCATTGGAAGATCCTCATCAGTTTTTAGCTGAATTCTTGCAAATCTGTGACACTGTCAAGACCAATGGGGTTGACCCTGAGGTCTACAGACTTATGCTATTCCCTTTTGCTGTAAGAGACAGAGCTAGGATATGGTTGGACTCACAACCTAAAGAAAGCCTGAACTCTTGGGAAAAGCTAGTCAATGCCTTCTTGGCAAAGTTCTTTCCACCTCAAAAATTGAGTAAGCTTAGAGTGGAAGTCCAAACCTTCAGACAGAAGGAAGGTGAATCCCTCTATGAAGCTTGGGAAAGATACAAACAATTGATCAGAAAGTGTCCGTCTGACATGCTTTCTGAATGGAATATCATAGGTATCTTCTATGATGGTCTGTCTGAACTATCCAAGATGTCATTGGATAGCTCTGCTGGAGGATCTCTTCATCTGAAGAAGACACCTGCAGAAGCTCAAGACTCATTGAAATGGTTGCAAATAACCAATTCATGTACACTTCTGAAAGGAATCCTGTGAACAATGGGACGAATCAGAAGAAAGGAGTTCATGAGATTGATACTCTAAATGCCATATTGGGTTAGAACAAAATATTGACTCAGCAAGTCAATATGATTTCTCAAAGTCTGTCTGGAATGCAAGCTGCACCAGGCAGTACTAAGGATGCTTCATCTGAAGAAGAAGCTTATGATCCTGAGAACCCTTCAATGGAAGAGGTGAATTAAATGGGAGAACCCTATGGAAACACCTATAATCCTTCATGGAGAAAGCATCCAAATCTCTCATGGAAGGATCAACAGAGACCTCAACAAAGTTTCAACAACAATAATGGTGGAGGAAACAGGTTTAGCAATAGCAAGCCTTTCCCATCATCTTCTCAGCAACAGACAGAGAATTCTAAGCAGAGCCACTCTGACTTAGCAACCATGGTCTCTGATCTAATCAAAACCACTCAATGTTTCATGACTGAAACAAGGTCCTCCATTAGAAACTTGGAGGCACAAGTGGGTCAGTTGAGTAAGAAAGTTACTGAACTCCTTCCTAGTACTCTTCCAAGCAATACAGAAGAAAATCCAAAAGGAGAGTGTAAGGCCTTCAACATGGCCAAATTTGGAGAGGAGACAGAGGTAGTGAACGCCACTGAGGAAGACCTCAATGGACGTCCACTGGCCTCCAATGAGCTCCCTAATGAGGAACCATGGGAATCTAAGGCTCACACTGAGACCATAGAGATTCCATTGGATTTACTTCTGCCATTCATGAGCTCTGATGAGTATCCTTCCTCTGAAGAAGATGAAGATGTCACTGAAGAGCAAGTTGCTAAGTACCTTGGAGCAATCATGAAGCTAAATGACAAGTTATTTGGTAATGTGACTTGGGATGATGAACCCCCTTTGCTCACTAAAGAGCTGGATGACTTGTCTAGGCAGAAATTACCTCAAAAGAGACAAGACCCTGGAATGTTCTTAATACCTTGTACAATAGGCACCATGACCTTCAAGAAGGCTCTGTGTGACCTAGGGTCAAGCATAAACCTCATGCCTCTCTCTGTAATGGAGAAGCTAGGGTTCTTTGAGGTGCAAGTTGCAAGAATCTCACTAGAGATGGCAGACAATTCAAGAAAACAAGCTTATGGACTTGTAGAGGATGTTCTGGTAAAGATTGAAGACCATTACATCCCTGCTGATTTCGTAGTCCTAGAGACTGGGAAGTGCATGGATGAATCCATCATCCTTGGCAGACCCTTCCTAGCCACAGAAAAGGCTGTGATTGATGTTGACAGAGAAAAATTGATCATTCAAGTGAATGAAGAATCCCTTGTGTTTAAGGCTCAAGGATATCCCTCTGTAACCATGGAGAGGAAGCATGAAGA
>NC_029773.3:33334063-33340394 GCF_000817695.3 Arachis duranensis | reverse complement strand
ATTCAAACTCTAAGTTTGGTGTTGGGAGGTTCCAACATTGCTCTGAGTATCTGTGAGGCTCCATGAGAGCCCACTGTCAAGCTACTGACATTAAATAAGCGCTGGTTGGGAGGCAACCCAATGTTATATTTATCTTTTTACCTTTTGTTATTTTATGTTTTCTATAGGTTGATGATCATGGGAAGTCACAAAATCAATTGAAAAAGCAAAAACAGAATGAAAAACAGAAAGAAAAATAGCACACCCTGGAGGAAACTGCTGCTTGCGTTTAAACACCAGTAAGGGCAGCAAATGGGCATTTATCACCCATTCTGGCACCATTCTGGGCGTTTAACGCCAGAAAGGGGCACCAGACTGGCGTTAAACGCCAAGAAAGGGCAAGAAGCTGGCGTTAAATGCCAGAAATGGGCACCAGCCAGGCGTTTAACACCAGAATTGGCATAAAGAGCAATTTTGCTCGCCACTTGGTGCAGGTATGAATTTTCCTTGATACCTCAGGATCTGTGGACCCCATAGGATCCACACCTACCCCACCACCCTCTCTCTTCTTTACCCATTCCCCAATCACCTCAACACCTCTTCCCCAAAAACCCCTCACCTATCAAATCCCACTATTCTCCTCACCACTCACATATATCCTTCTTAAAACCTCACCTACCTCACCATTCAAACTCAAACCACTTTCCCTCCTAACCAACCCTCACATGACCGAACCCTACCCCTCTCTCCACTCCTATATAAACCCATCTTCACTCCTTCATTTTCACATAACCAAAACACTACTTCTCCCCCTTGGCCGAACCACAAAGCCACCTCCATCTCCTCTATTTCTTCTTCTTCTACTCTTTTCTTTCTTCTTTTGCTCGAGGACGAGAAAACCTTCTAAGTTTGGTGTGGTAAAAGCATTGCTTTTTGTTTTTCCATAACCATTTATGGCATCTAAGGCCGGAGAAACCTCTAGAAAGAGAAAAGGGAAGGCAAAAGCTTCCACCTCTGAGTCATGGGAGATGGAGAGATTCATCTCAAGGGTGCATCAAGACCACTTCTATAAAGTTGTGGCCATGAAGAAGGTGATCCCCGAGGTCTCTTTCAAACTCAAAAAGGGTCAACTTTGATCAAAGGTTGGACCAAGTCCTCATGGATACCACTAAGAAAAGGATGGAGCAAACAAGAGATCCCACTCATGGACATGAGGAAATTACTCACCATGAAGTCCCTGAGATACCTCAAGGGATACATTTTCCTCCACAAAACTACTAGGAGCAAATCAACACCTCCTTAGGAGAATTGAGTTCCAACATGGGACAACTAAGGGTGGAGCACCAAGAACATTCCATTCTCCTCCATGAAATTAGAGAAGATCAAAGAATCATGAGAGAGGAGCAACAAAGGCAAGGAAGAGACATTGAGGAGCTCAAGCACTCCATTAGATCTTCAAGAGAAAGAACAAGCCGCCATCACTAAGGTGGACCCGTTCTTTAATCTCCTTGTTCTTTATTTTTCTATTTTTCAGAAATTATGCTTTATGTTTTATTTATGTTTGTGTCTTATGATCATTAGTGTCTTAGTGTCTATGCCTTAAAGTTATGAATGTCTTATGAATCCATCACCTTTCTTAAATGAAAATTGTTCTTAATTGAAAAGGAGAAGAATTGCATGAATTTTGAATTTTATAGCAGATTAATTATTTTGATGTGGATGCAATACTTTGACTTCTAAATGTATGTTTGAACAGTGCATATGTCTTTTGAATTTGTTGTTCATGAATCTTGGCTCTTGAAAGAATGATGAAATAGGAGACATGTTACTGAGGATCTGAAAAATCATAAAAATGATTCTTGAAGCAAGAAAAAGCATTGAATACAAAAAAAAGAGATAGTACTTGCGAAAAAAAAAGAGAAAAGAAAAAGAAAAAAAATAAAGCTGTGATCCAAGGCAAAAAGAGTGTGCTTAAGAACCTTGGACACCTCTAATTGGGGACTCTAGCAAAGCTGAGTCACAATCTGAAAAGGGTCGCCCAGTTATGTGTCTGTGGCATGTATGTATCTGGTGGTAATACTGGAAGACAGAGTGCTTTGGGCCACATCCAAGACTCATAAAGTAGCTATGTTCAAGAATCATCATACTTAACTAGGAGAATCAATGACACTATCTGGATTCTGAGTTCCTAAAGAAGCCAATCATTCTGAATTTCAAAGGATAGAGTGAGATGCCAAAACTGTTCAGAGGCAAAAAGCTAAAAGCCCCGCTCATCTAATTAATACTGATCTTCATAGATGTTTTTGGAATTCATTGCATATTCTCTTCTTTTTATCTTATTTGATCTTCAGTTGCTTGGGGACAAGTAACAATTTAAGTTTGGTGTTGTGATGAGCGGATAATTTATACGCTTTTTGGCATTTTTTAGTATATTTTAGTTAGTTTTTATTACATTTTTATTAGTTTTTAGTTAAAATTCACTTTTCTGGACTTTACTATGAGTTTGTGTGTTTTTCTGTGATTTCAGGTATTTTCTGGCTGAAATTGAGGGACCTGAGCAAAAATCTGATTCAGAGGCTGAAAAGGACTGTAGATGCTGTTGGATTCTGACCTCTCTGCACTTGAAGTGGATTTTCTGGAGCTACAGAAGCCCAATTGGCACGCTCTCAACTGCGTTGGAAATTAGACATTTTGGGCTTTCCAGCAATGTATAATAGTTTATACTTTGCCCAGGATTTGATGGCCCAAACAGGCATTCCAAGTCAGCTCAAGAATTCTGGCGTAAAACGCCAGAACTAGCACAAGAATGGGAGTTAAACGCCCAAACTGGCACAAAAGCTGGCGTTTAACTCCAAGAAGAGTCTCTACATGAAAATGCTTCAATGCTCAGCCCAGGCACGCACCAAGTGGGCCCGGAAGTGGATTTCTATGTCATTTACTCATTTCTGTAAAACCTAGCTACTAGTTCTCTATAAGTAGGACCTTTTGCTATTGTATTTACGTCTTTTGATCACTTGAATCTTTTGATCATGTTTTTATGATTGAACCCTCTTTGGGAGGCTGGCCTCTCGGCCATGCCTAGACCTTGTTCTTATGTATTTTCAACGGTGGAGTTTCTACACACCATAGATTAAGGTGTGGAGCTCTGCTGTACCTCGAGTATTAATGCAATTACTATTGTTCTTCTATTCAATTTGGCTTATTCTTGTTCTAAGATATCACTTGTCCCTCAACTTGATGAATGTGATGATCCGTGACACTCATCATCATTCTCACCTATGAACGTGTGCCTGACAACCACCTCCGTTCTACCTTAGATTGATTGGATATCTCTTGGATTTCTTAACCGAAATCTTCGTGGTATAAGCTAGAATTGATGGCGGCATTCTTGAGAATCCAGAAGGTCTAAACCTTGTCTGTAGTATTCTGAGTAGGATTCAGGGATTGAATGACTGTGATGAGCTTCAAACTCGCGATTGTGGGGCGTTAGTGACAGACGCAAAAGAATCACTGAATTCTATTCCGACATGATCGAGAACCGACAGCTGAATAGCCGTGCTGTGACAGAGCGCATTGAACATTTTCACTGAGAGGACGGGACTATAGCCACTGACAATGGTGATGCCCAACATACAGCTTGCCATTAAAAGGAGTAAGAGGGATTGGATGAAGACAGTAGGAAAGCAGAGAGACGGAAGGGACAAAGCATCTCCATATGCTTATCTGAAATTCTCACCAATGAATTACATAAGTATCTCTATCTTTACTTTATGCCTTATTCATAAATCATTCATAACCATTTGAATCTGCCTGACTGAGATTTACAAGATGACCATAGATTGCTTCATACCAACAATCTCCATGGGATCAACCCTTACTCGCGTAAGGTTTATTATTTGGACGACCCAGTGCACTTGCTGGTTAGTTGTGTGAAGTTGTGATAAAGAGTTGAGATTGCAATTGAGCGTACCATGTTGATGGCGCCATTGATGATCACAATTTTGTGCACCAATCACTGAGCTAAAACTCATTAAGATCATGGCACCTAATGGAAAACAAACTACTTCAAGAGGCAAGAAAGAGAATATTCCAAAACCACTTTGAAATTAAGAGAAGTTCTTAACCAAAGAACATGCAGACCATTACCATAAAATAATGGGTCTAAGATCAGTGATCCCAGAAGTTAAATTCGATCTGAAAGAAGACGAATATCTGGAGATACAGTAGTTGAAGCGCCAGAAGCTGTCTCTTGAAAGAGCACCCATCATCTCCCAAACCAAAGGTTGTTGAGTCCTAATCTTAAACTTAACTCTGTGATAGTTGTTCTTATAGGAATTTACCTTAGAAGTTATATATGAGTAGTAGTAATTAGTATATCTATTTTTATTTTTGATGCACGGAAAATTCGTCTCGTAACAAATTTCCTTCGGCAAGTGTACCGAATTGTCGTCAAGTAAAAACTCACTATAGAGAGAGGTCGAATCCCACAGAGATTGATTGATCAAGCAACTTTAATTAGAGGAATGTTCTAGTTGAGCGAACCAGAATTTGATTTGAGATTTGCAGAACATTAAATTGCGGAAAATTAAATAGCAGAAAAAATAAATGCAAGAAATAAAGAGCTGAATGTAAATGGCAGAAAGTAAATTGCAGAATCTTAAATGGGAATGGGGGAAATGCTCATAAAATTAAATGGCAGAAAGTAAAGAGAATGGGTAAGATCAGAAATGGGGAGTTCATTAGGCTTAGGAGATATTGCATTCTCCGGATCAAATTCATTTTCATCTCTTCCTCAATCAATGCATTCATTAATCTCCTTAGCAATCTTAAATGATCGAATTCCAATTCCTTGGTAATCCAATCTCTCAGATCTTGATTAATAGCCAATTCCTTGGTCAATTGCTCATGAGAAGAAATGAAGTATGGTCACTGATTATACCACATGCATTCCCAAATCAAGTATTGGTAGGATTATAGTCACATATCGATCCAAACCCAATTTGGTCCAGCATGAGAAAGCATTTCTAGCATGATCTCTTCATTCCTCTTCCAAGGTTCCGAAGAGATCCAAATATGAATAGTTTCTTTTCCAAGATAACTACCCAATTGGATGAAGATTGAAAGCTTTCTAGTAAAATCAAGAGAAAAGATAGAAGAAGAAGAATGAAAACTACTATTGATCCATCAAATTGCAGCAGAGCTCCCTAACCCAATGAAATGGGTTTAGTTGTTCATAGCTCTGGAAAATGAAAACAAATATGGAGAATACATCATGAAAGTAAAACTAGAAGTTGCAGAGAAAGTAAAACACAGAGAGTAGTTCTATGCCCAAGGCTCCTAAAGTTTCCAACCCCTATCTAATTCAAAGCTACTCCTATATATACTACTCTTCTGATCTTCTAGTTGGCTCTTCAAGTCTTGGGTATGGGCCTCTGGATCTTGAGTTTGAAGCAGTTATCCTCTTTATTGGGCTTAACTTTGCTTGCAGAGAGAAAATGTGAAGTAGGCAGGGACTTTGGCTCAGAACGTTAGTGGTATCAACGTTAAGTGAAAGTGTGGGTTCGAGAACGTTAGTGACAATCACCTTTTTCACTAACGTTCCTAACCCAAATATGATCACGTTGACTTCAACGTTAGTGGCACTAACGTGACCACTAACGTTGCCTCTTGGTCCTTCGCATACGTTATTGGGACTTACCTTTCCCAATAACGTGGGGAGTCACCCCTTCTCCTTACGTTAGAGTCCACGTTAACTAGGTTAATGTGGCTTCTTGATGAGCGGATAATTTGTACGCTTTTTGGCATTGCTTTTAGTATGTTTTTAGTATGATCTAGTTAGTTTTTAGTATATTTTTATTAGTTTTTAGTTAAAATTCACCTTTCTGGACTTTACTATGAGTTTGTGTGTTTTTCTGTGATTTCAGGTATTTTCTGGCTGAAATTGAGGGACCTGAGCAAAAATCTGATTCAGAGACTAAAAAGGACTGCAGATGCTGTTGGATTCTGACCTCCCTGCACTCGAAGTGGATTTTCTGGAGCTACAGAAGCCCAATTGGCGCGCTCTCAACGGCGTTGGAAAGTAGACATCCTGGGCTTTCCAGCAATATATGATAGTCCATACTTTGCCCAAGATTTGATGGCCCAAACCGGCGTTCAAAGTCACCCTCAGGAATTCCAGCGTTAAACGCCGGAACTGGCACCCAAATGGGAGTTAAACGCCCAAACTGGCACCAAAGCTGGCGTTTAACTCCAAGAAGAATCTCTACACGAAAATACTTCATTGCTCAGCCCAAGAACACACCAAGTGGGCCCGGAAGTGGATGTTTATGTCATTTACTCATCTCTGTAAACC
>NC_029773.3:33333014-33333939 GCF_000817695.3 Arachis duranensis | reverse complement strand
TTCGATTGGGTGAATATCTCTTGGATTCCTGATTGCACGATGCATGGTTGATCGCCTGACAACCGAGTGCTCGTCTGACAAACGAGCCAACCATTCCGTGAGATCAGATTCTTCGTGGTATAGGCTAGAACTGATGGCAGCATTCAAGAGAATCCGGAAGGTCTAACCTTGTCTGTGGTATTCTGAGTAGGATTCAATGATTGAATGACTGTGACGTGCTTCAAACTCCTAGCAGGCGGGGCGTTAGTGACAGACTCAAAAGAATCGATGGATTCTATTCCGGCCTGACCGAGAACCGACAGCTGAATTCCGCGTGCTGTGACAGAGCATATGCAATCGTTTTCACTGAGAGGATGGGAGGTAGCCATTGACAACGGTGAAACCCTACACAAGCTTTCCATGGAAAGGAATAAGAAGGATTGGATGAAGTCAGTAGGAAAGCAGAGAAACGGAAGGGAAGGCATCTTCATGCGCTTATCTGAAGTTCCTACCAATGAATTACATAAGTATCTCTATCTTTACCGTTGTGTTATTTTCATTCATCACCATATACATTTGAGTCTGCCTGACTAAGATTTACAAAATGACCATAGCTTGCTTCATACTAACAATCTCCGTGGGATCGACCCTTACTCGCGTAAGGTTTATTACTTGGATGACCCAGTGCACTTGCTGGTTAGTTGTGCAAAGTTGTGTAATGCCATGGTACTGAGCTACCAAGTTTTTGGGGTTCATGACCAGGGATTATGAGAGTTGTGAAAAGTATTGTTCACAGTTTCGCGCACCAAGTTTTTGGCGCCGTTGCCGGGGATTGTTCAGTTTGGACAATTGACGGTTCATCTTGTTGCTTAGATTAGGTATTTATTTTTTTCAAAATTCTTGAAGATGAATTCTAGAGTTTCATGATGATTTGTTGAAATCTGGC
>NC_029773.3:33332031-33333006 GCF_000817695.3 Arachis duranensis | reverse complement strand
TTTTTTCTTCAGAGTTCTTAAGAATGAATTCTAGTGTTTCAAGGTGATGTTCTTATCATCACCAAAGCTGATTGATCTTCATCAATTTAGCTCTTGAATGCAATGTTCTGCTGAAGCTTGGCTGACCATGTCTAATTCCTTTAGACTGAAGCTTTAGACTAACATTGCACGATTTCTGGAATTCTCATTAAGAACTTTGATACCTTTTTCCACTTAATTTTCGAAAAACACAAAAAAAATCAAAAAATCATAAAATCCAAAATTTTCTTGTTTGAGTCTAGTGTCTCATCTTAAGTTTGGTGTCAATTGCATGCATTCATTCATGTGTCTTAAGGATTTTTAAGTAATTCTTGATGATCTTCGTGCTCTGATCTTTGAATTCTATTGACTTGAGTGTTTAGTGTGTCTCATATGCATTCTCATTTTGTTAGTGTCAGTAGTGTACAAACTGCTAAGTTTGGTGTCTTGCATGCATTGTTCTTTTGATTTTAGTTGCATTTAATTTATCCTTATTATTAAAAATCCAAAAATATTTGTAATTTGTGCTTATTATTAAAAATCCAAAAATATTTTTAATTTGTGTCTTTTCAAGTCAATAATACAGAGAATTGAAGATTCAGAACATACAGCAGAGGAATTATACAGAAAAAGCTGGGCGTTCAAAACGCCCAGTGAAGAAGGACAGACTGGCGTTTATACGCCAGCCAGGGTACCTGGTTGGGCGTTTAACGCCCAAAAAGGTATAGTTTTGGGCGTTAAACACCAGAATGTGCACCATTCTGGGCGTTTAACGCCAGGATGGCACAAGGGGGAAGATTCTGTTTTACAATGCAATTTTTCTTTTCAGTTTTCAAAATTTTTCAAAATTAAATCTTTTTCAAATCATATCTTTTCAATCAAATCTCTTTCAAATTTAATTTCTTTCTTTTTTCAAAGATACTTGCTACCAATTAATGATTTGATTCAACATTTCAA
>NC_029773.3:33331473-33331827 GCF_000817695.3 Arachis duranensis | reverse complement strand
TAACACTATTCCTTAATGCAAAATTCGAACTCCATCTCCTGTGATAAGTTCGAATTTTCTACTTCTGTCTTCTACTCTTTTGTTCCTCTGACACTTCAAGGAATCTCTATACTGTGACATAGAGGATTCCACATTTTCTTGCTCTCTTCTCTTTCTTATGAGCAAGAGCAAAGACAAGGGCATTCTTGTTGAGGCTGATCCTGAACCTGAAAGGACCTTGAAGAGAAAGCTAAGAGAAGCCAAAGCACAACTCTCTTTAGAGGACCTGACCGAATTCTCCAAAGAAGAAGAACTCATGGCAGCCGAAAACAACAATGCCAACAATGCAAGGAAGGTGCTGGGTGACTTCACTGC
>NC_029773.3:33329403-33329824 GCF_000817695.3 Arachis duranensis | reverse complement strand
GGAGGATGAACCCCCTTTGCTCACCAAGGAACTGGATGACTTGTCTAGGCAGAAACTGCCTCAAAAGAGACAGGATCCTGGAAAGTTTTCAATACCTTGTACCATAGGCACCATGACCTTCAAGAATGCCTTGTGTGACTTAGGGTCAAGTGTAAACCTCATGCCTCTCTCTGTAATGGAGAAGTTAGGGATCTCTGAGGTGCAAGCTGCAAAAATCTCACTAGATATGGCAGACAATTCAAGAAAACAAGCCCATGGACTTGTAGAGGATGTTCTGGTTAAGGTTGAAGACCATTACATCCCTACTGATTTCATAGTCCTAGAGACTGGGAAGTGCATGGATGAATCCATCATCCTTGGCAGACCCTTCCTAGCCACAGCAAAGGCTGTGATTGATGTTGATAAAGGAGAGATGATCATT
>NC_029773.3:33321013-33325515 GCF_000817695.3 Arachis duranensis | reverse complement strand
GTGGTATTCTGAGTAGGATTCAATGATTGAATGACTGTGACGTGCTTCAAACTCCTAGCAGGCGGGGCGTTAGTGACAGACTCAAAAGAATCGATGGATTCTATTCCGGCCTGACCGAGAACCGACAGCTAAATTCCGCGTGCTGTGACAGAGCATATGCAATCGTTTTCACTGAGAGGATGGGAGGTAGCCATTGACAACGGTGAAACCCTACATAAGCTTTCCATGGAAAGGAATAAGAAGGATTGGATGAAGTCAGTAGGAAAGCAGAGAAACGGAAGGGAAGGCATCTTCATGCGCTTATCTGAAGTTCCTACCAATGAATTACATAAGTATCTCTATCTTTACCGTTGTGTTATTTTCGTTCATCACCATATACATTTGAGTCTGCCTGACTAAGATTTACAAGATGACCATAGCTTGCTTCATACTAACAATCTTCGTGGGATCGACCCTTACTCGCGTAAGGTTTATTACTTGGACAACCCAGTGCACTTGCTGGTTAGTTGTGCGAAGTTGTGTAATGCCATGGTACTGAGCTACCAAGTTTTTGGGGTTCATGACCGGGGATTATGAGAGTTGTGAAAAGTATTGTTCACAATTTCGCGCACCACTTCTAACGTAGCAATGCCAATTCTTTGAGAACGTTAGTGACACTTACCTTTGTCACTAACGTTCCAATGTGCCCCTACTTCCAACGTTAGAGTCCACGTTAACTAAGTTAACGTGGCTTCTAATGTAGTCATGCTGGCCATCTCCAACGTTAGTGACAAAGGTGAGTGTCACTAACGTTGGCTCATCATCTCTTTATCCACGTTAGCTTCCACGTTACCAAAGTTAACGTGGGAGTTAACGTTGCTCATGGTGGCTCTTGGTCGTTTGGCCAACGTTAGTGACAAAGGTGAATATCACTAACGTTGGCTTCTCTTTTGCTCCTTTAACATTAGAGTCCACGTTAACTAAGTTAACGTGGCAATTAACGTGGTCAATTATGATCTTGGTCCAACGTTAGTGACAAAGGAGAGTGTCACTAACGTTTGCCTTGTTGCCTTCTTCCACGTTAGAGTTCACGTTAACTTAGTTAACGTGACTCTTAACGTGGGCTGTGATGGCTTCGAGGGCGTTATTGGCGATTACCTTTCTCACTAACTTTGCAAGCTAGCTCCCAATCCACGCTAGAGGTCACGTTAGTTGAACTAACGTGAATGCTAACGTAGTTCTTCTTTGCTTCCTTTGTCCTGAAATCAAGCAGCAAAGTGCATCAAAGTTCTAATCCAAGTCATGAGACATGCATCATCCAATTTGTCATATAATTCATGCAAAATTCTCATGAAATCATGTAAAATGCACAATGTATGCTTGAAACAAAATGTAAGTGAACATCTACCCAAAACTAGCTTATTTCCTAAGAAAATTCATGAAACTACCCTAAAAACAGTAAAGAAAGGTCAGTGAAACTGGCCAAAATGCCCTGGCATCAATTTTATCTCCAATTAAGCTATAATTTATTTTTCTCATCATCATCAAACATGAATAAAATAGTAAATTTTTAGAATAAAGAGGCAATATTTTTTTTTCGCGTTATTAATAAGGAAAATTCTAGTTATTTATATATGGTGGCAATACTTTTTGTCTTCTGAATGAATGCCTAAACAGTGCATATTTTTTATATTGAATTTTATGAATGTTAAAAATTGTTGGCTCCTGAAAGAATGATGAACAACAGAAATGTTATTGATGATCTGAAAAATCATGAAATTGATTCTTGAAGCAAGAAAAAGAAGTGAAAAAGAAAAAGAGCTTGCAAAAAAAAAGCAAAAGAGGTAGAAAAAGCCAATATCCCTTTAAACCAAAAGGCAAGGGTGAAAAGGATCCAAGGCTTTGGGCATCAATGGATAGGAGGGCCCAAGGAAATAAATCCAGGCCTAAGCGGCTAAATCAAGCTGTCTCTAACCATGTGCTTATGGCATGCAGGTCTAAGTGAAAAGCTCGAAACTGAGTGGTTAAAGTCGTGATCCAAAGTAAAAGAGTGTGCTTAAGAACTCTGGACACCTCTAATTGGGGGCTCTAGCAAAGCTAAGTCACAATCTGAAAAGGTTCACCCAATTATGTGTCTGTGGCATTTATGTATCCGGTGGTAATACTGGAAAACAAAGTGCTTAGGGCCACAGCCAAGACTCATAAAGTAACTGTGTTCAAGAATCAACATACTAAACTAGGAGAATCAATAATACTATCTGAATTCTGAATTCCTATGGATGCCAATCATTCTAAATTTCAAAGGATAAAGTGAGATGCCAAGACTATTCAGAAGCAAAAAGCTACTAGTCCCGCTCATCTAATTGGAATCTAAGCTTCACTTAAAACTCTGAGATATCATTGCTTCTTAATTTCTTTTTATCCTATTTTATTTATCTAGTTGCTTGGGGGCAAGCAACAGTTTAAGTTTGGTGTTGTGATGAGCAGATATCTTATACGCTTTTTGGGGGTAATTTTATGTAGATTTTAGTATGTTTTAGTTAGTTTTTAGTAGACTTTTTTTAGTTTTTAGGCAAAAATCATATTTCTAGACTTTATTATGAGTTTGTGTGTTTTTCTATAATTTCAGGTGTTTTCTGGCTGAAATTGAGGGAACTGAGCAAAAATCTGATTCAGGCTGAAAAAGGACTACTGATGTTGTTGGATTCTGACCTCCCTGCACTCGGAATGGATTTTTTGGAGCTACAGGAGTCCAATTGGTGCGCTCTCAATTGGGTTGGAAAGTAGACATCCAGGGCTTTCCAGCATATATAATAGTCTATACTTTGCGCGACAATAGATGACGTAAACTGGCGTTCAACGCCAGTTCCATGTTGTAGTCTGGAGTTCAGCGCCAGAAACAGTTGCAAGTTGGAGTTCAACGCCAGAAACAAGTTAATAATAGAGGACAAAGCATCTCCAAAACTCCAACATATTCTCTATTACTGCGTAACAATTACTCTTTTTACACTTTTTTTTATCTTTTACAATCGAGGCTAAAGAATCCTATTGGTATCCTAACTAAGATTAATAAGATAACCGTAGCTTGCTTCAAGCCAACAATCTCCGTGGGATGCGACCCTTACTCACGTAAGGTATTAGTTGGACGACCCAGTGCACTTGCTGGTTAGTTGTGCGGATTGCAAAAGTGTGATTGCAATTTCGTGCACCATTGGTATATATGCTTGAATGATTATCTACCATACTAATAAAAGTGAAAGGTAGAATATCTCTTCTTAGTGTGATCTTGGCTGTTATATGTGAAACTTTAGTGAATAAACATCCTTGGAAGAAAGAAAACAAATAAGAAGGAAGGGAAGAAAAGCCAAAAGTTGGCAACAAAAATGAAAGAATCAAAGAATAAGCTAGACACCAATAGCTTGAACCTTAAGACACATGCCTGTGATGTTTTTGTACTAGAACTTGCTTGGATGATTAGGTTCTAAGGGGTGTTTCAACACATGGTAACTTGGGTTAACTAACCCGGGATTATCAACCAAAAGTCCACTATCAAGAGCAACCTAGTTACAAGGCATTTAGTAACCCAAAGAGGTGCTGGGCATCAATGTTCTTAAGATGAATTGTAAGCCAAGTGTCTGTGGTGTGTGTGTGTTGACTGAAAAATAAGCTAAAAAGCTGCTGCAACACATAACACTAAGCTTCAACTGAAGAATAAGTTTATAAGTAAAAGAAAAGAAAAATATCAAACACCAAGGATCAACAAAAAAATTAAGGTTTCATAGCAGCATATGAGTTAATACTTAAGGGGACATTCTGACGAATGGATTTTTGACGGTTTAGAATTTCACAAATGAATTCTCGTTGCAAGTATAGTTTCTAAACCAATCACTAATCCTTTCATACAAAAGATTGTTTGTCACAAGTAACAAACCCCTAATTTTATAAACCGAAGTATTCAAACCTCGGGTCGTTCTCCCTAGGAATTACAATAAAGTGCTTTGTTATTGGTTTGAGTTATTTTGGGGTTTTGGATAAGAGACATGAAAGTAAATGGCAATGAAATTAAACTAACAACTATAAAGCTCTTGGCAAGATATGAGAACTAAAAGTTCTATCCTAGTTATCCTTCTCAATTGTGATGACAAATTGTTCATTGCTACCACTTAGTTAACCCTTACTAAAGAAAGGAAAGTCAAGTGGATGAATTGACTTGAGCCACAAGTCCTAGCCAACTCCCAAGGAAAGACTAGCTTTAGTGCACTCCAAACCAATTAGCAATCTCTCCAATTATCAATCAACAAAGGAATTAGATAACTCAAGTGTCACTAATTACTCTACCTAGGCCAAGAGGAACAAAATCTACACTATATCTAGAAGAGGCATTTCAACAAACACATAGAGTGCAATAGAAGTAAACATTATTAAATGCAAGAATTAAAGGAATCTATAACTACAAAAACAAGAGATCAACAATGGAAGAGAAAAGAAGTCACATTTATTATGAATTACCTCTTATTGAATTG
>NC_029773.3:33319051-33320412 GCF_000817695.3 Arachis duranensis | reverse complement strand
GGTTTGTCAACCTCCCCACACTTAAACCTTAGCATGTCCTCATGCTAAACCAAGAATGAGAGAAGGGATATGACACTTATTCAAAGCAAAGAAACTATATGCATGCAACTAAATGCACAATGATTCTACCTACTTGGTTAAAAATAAATCATTCTCCAAGACATACATGCACAAGTAGGGCTCAAGATCATATAACGATTCATGAATCCTACCAATTCAAGTATAAAAATTGAAGTTCACGTAGACTTGCAAGAAGAACGCTCGTGAAAGCCGGGAATCAAGGAATTGAGCATCGAACCCTCACCGGAAGTGTTTGCACTCTAGTCGCTCAAGTGTGTAGGGTCGATTCTCTCAATTCTCTCCTAATCATGCTTTCCAAAATTTGTTTTTCATCTAACAATCAACAATTATTTCGTGCATGCATACATGTATCATGAGGTCTTTTCTTTAGGTTGTAATGGGGCTAGGGTTAAGGTAGGATGCATATTTGGTCATGTGAGCTTGAAATTTGAATCTTTGATAAGCTTAAACTTCCCACCTAACCTATGACATCCTATACAATTTCAAAGCTAACCTAACTACCCATTTCTCACTTTTTCACATACTCATGCAATTTCTTTTCATTTCACGACACTTATGCATTGATCTTTATTAACCTAACTACCCATTTCTCACTTTTTCACATACTCATGCAATTTCTTTTCATTTCACGACACTTATGCATTGATCTTTATTGAGCTTCACTTTGTTTTGGGGTATTTTGTCCCCTTTTTATTTCTTTCTTTTTCTTCTTTTTCTTTCTTTTTCTATTTACATTTTTTTTCATATTATTTTTCTTTTCTTTTTTCTTTTGTTTTTTCTCATTTTTTTTTTCTTTCTATATACAAGAACCTCAATGCATAAGGTTTTACATTTGATCAATACATGAGTATGTATCCAATTCCCAATATTTTTCAATAACAATACAAAACTACCCTTTTATTCACTCAATGTCCCAAGGTTCCCACACTTGGATGATACTCACACACACTAGCCTAAGCCAATCAAAGATCCAAATTAAGGACATTTATTGTTTTCCGTGTTAGGCTTGTAATGTGCTAAAATAAGAACAAGTGGGTTAAGCGTAGGCTCAAATTGGCTAACAAAGGAAGATAAAAGGTAAGGCTATTTGGGTAAGTGAGCTAATGAAATTCGTAGGGGCAAGGTTACAAGACCATAACACCTCGGACTCCAGGTCGGTAAAAGGAAGTCGGACACTTAGCTTAGAGAAAAAGCAATCGTAAGCGTAAAAGAAGAGCTTCTCGGAACTATCTAAAGGCGGGAAGCAAACTCTCTCCTCGGAATCCGGGGCTACTAGTTCA
>NC_029773.3:33310519-33315217 GCF_000817695.3 Arachis duranensis | reverse complement strand
ATCTTCATTTGAGACGATTCTGCATAAATTTCCACGCTTCTGCATAAATTTCCACGCTTCGAAAAATTTTTCCATCCCTAAATGTATACAAGATGGTGCAAATTCTTGCTTCTTTCTTCCGAAGCACTTGCAAATTTAAATAATATTACGTTCAAATAATCTGAAGTTGCATGTGGGCATTATGTTTATTTATATTAATTAACATTGGCCCAAGCAGGGAATTCAACATATTTTTCAAGAGTAGTTAGTTAATTAGTTCAATAGCTAGGTTGCGCATGACGCCATCCCACTATATACTTACAAATTAATAAGTTGAACGGGTCTTTCACGTTGCAAGTTTAGCAATTAATTGTGAAATAAATCCACTAAGGCAGGGATGTTTATTTTGTCTCTAATGGAGAAATTTCAATTCTTGAACTGGCCAACTTCAAGTGACCAGTAAAACCCTCGTACTCGGAAAGTGTATTGACCCTTTCAACGAGGATCATAGAGTCTTCTTGGAAAAAAGAGGAGAAAACATTTCCAGTTTCTAATATAAAAGGACAAATGTAAATTAACATCCAATCACTTGAAAGATTACTACTGACTAATAGATTCGTAGATACGACTTTCTTTTGTCACCAGTTGAAACCCTGGTCTCCCATTGGCTAACATAAATTTACACGTAAATTAACTGTTTCATTTTTTATTGTTATATTTGAAGTGCCCCAATGTACACTTCACGCTTCTGCTCACTATAAATTCCCTCTTCCACTTTTTGGTTTCCCATTATCTCATCGACCTTGCACCACTGAGCACTACTCCTTTATTAATTCAAGGTTTCCAGTTCGACCTTCCTGATTCCTTGTTGAAACTGATCACTAGTAATAAAAAGATGATGAGGAAGGTGTTTGGTTATCTTAAAAGGAGAATATCACCTAAGAAATTTGCAAAAGTAGAGCCACTGAAAGTGACAGAAGCTGTGTACAGAGATGAGTTAACGAATAAGAAGCAGCAACCGCCAAAGAAGACAATCGTAAAGAAAACTGTGCGGTTTGCGGATGCAGAACCTACCATTTTGGGAGAAGAAAAGTGCATTAGTGAAGATAATGAATGGAGCAGGGAAAAGGGAGAAGGGAATCAAGGGATAAGAGTGAAGGTAAAAATGACAAAGGAAGAAGCGTTTCGATTGCTATCAAAATGCAATAATAATGGAGGAGTTCTTGAATTCAAGGATGTTGCACGTGAACTTGTGTCCTTCCCAACGAACCGAGTTTGCGTTGTGTCCCCTTATTGCCCCAAGAACAATAATTTGCACTTGTAGCAAGCTCAATATACTGCAATAGCCTTCTTTGTGTTTTATTTTTTTTCCTTCCTTCTTAGAGTGGGATGACTATACACAATTTTTGACATATCTGAGATATGGTTCTTTTTCTTGTATAATTATTAGCACAGATCTAGATGTAGTCCATAGTTTAGTATCTCTGTATAAAAATTAGTTTTACTATATACTTTTGATAAATTAGGTATCTAATAGTAATAGTGATACATACATATACCGGCTAAGTAAGAAAAGAGATCAATCAAATTGAAGCTGCAGTCAGATACATATAGTGAGTTTGCGAGTTTCAGGAAACCAAAATAAAGTATATCGTCCTATACTAATTAATTGTAAATTTGTGAGATATATTTTTAAAATAGATAAAAAGTTATGATTAAAAAGTTATATTTTTTTATAGGGGTGATTTATTCAAAAGTTTGTAACTTATTAAAAAGTGGTAATTCATTGAATAGTTATTGTTCCGAGGGTTACCTGAAACTGGAGGTCGATATCGGACGAGATCTTCTGTACTGGTTGGTGCTAACGTGTCCGGCTGGTGGGAGACGGCCGGAGCTGTCATGTCCGACTTGTTGGACTGGCTGCACTGTTGATCCTTCATCACCGGAGGGTGGGGGTACCTGCAAGAGACTCAATGTACAAAACCATGCTATTTCATTGAATAAATGTGGGTGAAAGGTGATAAAATCCCCTAAAATCAATACAAGATAAACCCTAAAAATGGGGTTTGTCACATTCCACACTTGAAAACTAATGAAAGTGAGCTGCAACTTTTCCTGCATAAAACCCCATAAATCAATTTCAATTACTTACTGATAAGGACATGTATTGCCTTCTGTTTTCATTCATGTTTCTCATGATTCACTACTTGCTTGGGGACAAGCAAGATTTAAGTTTGGTGTTGTGATGCCAAGGCATTTTAGGCTAGTTTCACTAGCCTTTTTCTCTTGTTTTTGTTAGGTTTTATGCACTTTCTTGAGCAATAAGTAAGTGTTTGGATGAAAAGTCATGCATACCTTGTGTTCCGAGGGTTACCTGAAACTGTAGGTCGATCTCGGATGAGATCTTCTGTGCTGGTCGGAGCCGTTGTGTCCGACTTGTTGGACTGGCTGCACTGCTGATCCTTGGTCACCGGAGGGTGGGGGGTACCTGCAAGAGACTCCGATGCTTAAGTTAGCACGGGTATTAAACAGGTTTTATGTAGAATCAGAGTATGAGTTATACCTGGGTGCTCCAGTGTATTTATAATGGTGAGAAGTGACCTTCTTAGATAAGATAAGTTAGTTATCTTATCTTATCTTATCTTATCTTTGGGTGAGGTCAGCTTATCTTCAACGGAACCGCCTTTATCTTTCGGCTGCCTTTGGATTGGGCTGTGTTCCTTCGTTTGGGCCTTCTTGGGCCTCTGTGGCGTTTTGGCCAAGCTCTTTGAGAAGAGGTCGGGCATTTGGCCGAGCTCTTTGAGAAGAGGTCGGGCATTGTCTGACATGAAGAGGTCGGTCGGCTTGTCACTAAACATCCCGGGTCGGACAGCTTGACCCATGGTATGAACAGTGCCCCTGCTTGAGTTCGATCTTTCCATGAGATCATGCTTTTCAGAGCTTTGATCTCTTTGGAAGTCGTGCTCGAGCATCTGTCTGGCTTGTTTCTTCATTGCTTTGCAATCTTTGTAGATTTTCTAGAGGTTTGGTACTTCACAGTCCAACCTCTTTTGAGTAGTAGTGTGGGTTTTCTACCCTTGCCTTCTGGATCACGCCTTGCTTTTGTGTTGACAACCCTCTGCTTTGGTGAAGTTATCCTTGCGGCTTGATATCCGGACTCTTAGTGACTTGTCTGATGACTTTTTAGTGTTCTTTGTATAGAACCTTTTTAGTCTCGGATGACGTACGTAGCCCTGTTTGAGATTTGTGCCTTCTTTGAGTGGAGTTGTATCCCTTTTAGCTAAGCACTTTTGAGCCTTAAGGTTTTTTCTTAACCTTTTGGCTTTGTTCTTTTTTGAGATTGTACTTGCGCCTCTTCTTAGCTGACGTCGACCTGTACGACTTTGCCCCTGCTTGAGTTCGATCTTTCCGTGAGATCGTGCTCTCTTTGGGGGAAGTCGTACTCAAGCATCCTGACTTTGGTCGATCTTGAGTAGTTTTATCTTGTGCGAGTTTGGCATTGCCTTTTTTTAGTTTGTTGAGAGGTCTTTTCAGCCTTCTTCCGACTTGTTTGTCTTCACTGTTCGGGCTTTTTAGTCATAATCCAACAACTTTTTAGGTATAGTTCCTGATGGGAAACCTTTTATAGTCTGTTTTGGATGACTTTTTAGCGCCGTTTTGATTTGTGCTTTTGCCTTTTAAGTAGTGTCTTTTTTCAAGACTTCGTACCTTTTAGCAAAGCATTCCTGGCATTCCTCTGGCCGTTGCGAGATGTCTTTGTCCCCTTTGTGGGTCTTTGTAGAGTGTCGGTATTTTGTTGTCCGACCTCTTTTGATCACTGCCGGTTTTGTCCACTTTCTGCTTGGTTGAGGTGGTCCTTGGGGCTAACTTTCCGTTGTAGGAGACCGACTTCTTTATGTCGATCTCTTCTAAGTTATTTCGTAACCCTCTTTCTTGGACCTTTGTCAGGTCTCTTTCAGGGATTACTTTTATAACTTATTTTTGTAGGAAACCGACTTCGTTAGGTCGATCTCTTCTAAGTTATAGCAATTCCTCTTTTATAGGGTTGTCCAGACCTCTTTCCAGGGATTTGCTGATAACTTGGGTTGACTGGGTCCGACTTCTCAACGTCGGCCAGTCTTTAAGTTACTATTTTAGCAATCCGTAAGACCTCGTCAGGTTCTTTTTTGGATCACTTTCGATAACTTCTTACATTATTCTGTGTTCATCTTTGCCGATTTGTAGAAAGTGGTTGGCATCTCTAGCTCGTCCTTTGGGTGAATTGCGTTTTCACCTTTATCGGACGACTTATCTTTATCGTGGTCGTGCAGTGAAATTGTTTTTCACTTTCTGCCGACCTGTAGCTTTATAATCGGACGATGAGTTTGGTTTTCATCTTGCCGACTTTGTCGTGATCGGGCGATGATTTTGGTGTTTCACCTTGCCGACCTGCCGTAGTCGGGCGTCTTGGTAGGAAACTTTTTAGGGAATCTGCAATCTTTTAAACAATAATATAAAGATAAGGGTGTGTACATGTTAGTACTTACCTTTCTAGGTCAGGCAATCTTTTTGGATCTCGGCCTGGCGCCCTTTTTAGATTGCAGGCATGCCATGACCTTGGTAGCTCTTGCCCTTCAAGTTCGGGCAGTCTGTAGCAACCTTTCCCCAGTTCTTCTAAACAACTTGGTATGGTCCTTTCCAGTTGGGTGCTAGCTTTCCTTCTCCAGGTCGAGTTGTTCC
>NC_029773.3:33307241-33310182 GCF_000817695.3 Arachis duranensis | reverse complement strand
GCTTTATTTTCAAGTTAGCCACTCTTTTCTTTGAAACCTGTGTCCGTAAATTGAGTGTCATTGTTTGTGGTGATGGAGTAAGAAACCCCAAACCTTGTAATAATGTTCTTGTACAAGAATTTCTGACTTCTTTGAGCAGTGGCATTAGCTAGGGGCTCTGCCTCAATCCATTTTGTGAAGTAATCCACCCCTACAATGAGGAACTTGACTTGTCCCGATCCTTGGAAAAATAGTCCGAGGAGGTCGAGTCCCCTCTTTGCGAACGGCCAAGGTGATGTTACACTGATGAGCTCCTCTGGTGGGGCAATGTGGAAGTTGGCATGCTTTTTGATGTAAAGCTTTGACTTTGTATTTGGGTTTTTGCTCTGTTGTTGCCTCCAAAGGGTGCCCTTGGACTTTTGTGTGAGTCCTGGGGTTTCCCTTTTACTGCCACGTCTGTCACTTTATGTTTTACTGTTATTGTCCGAGTTGTTTCCTTATTTGCCCGAGTTGTTTGGTAGTAATTCCATAGTCGACCTATGTCTTTGAGATGTCTACTAAGATCCCGGACAGCGTGTCTGATTAGCTGGATTTCATAGTTTAAATGCGTGTTACTGTGGCTGACCCTGAGTACATCCCTTATACCGCCTTCGAGACCGATTTGTTGTGGTCTTGTAATGTAGCTCGGATGAGGCTTCTGTTATTGCCCCTTGGTTGGCTAGTTTTGAAAATGCATCAGCTCGGGCATTCTGCTCTCAAGGTATGTGTCGGACCTCATATCCCCGAATTGTCCGAGCTGTTGGTGCTGGCTGGTTTTGAAAATGCATAAGCTCGGGCATTCTATGTGTCGGACTTCATTTTTCTCCGATTTGTCCGAGTTGTTGGTGCTGGCTGCATTAGCTCGGGCATTCTATGTGTCAGACTTCATTTTCCCCGATTTGTCCGAGCTATTTTCTGTTTTTGTCCAGAGTCCCCCGAATTGTCCGAGATGTTCTCTGGTTTTGTCCAAGGTCTCCCGAATTATCCGAGCTGTCCTCTGTAGGATTCTTCCAGCTAAGTTTGTTTTCTGCAGGATGCCCTTTATTGGCTGGTTGGTTGGAACTCTGATAGTGTGAGCTTGAAAGTATGGGTGGAGTCGTCGAGAGGTGAGTATGAGGGTGTAGGCGAACTTTTTCTATCTGTTGATAGGTTAGTTCGGTCCCTTGTAAAGCTTTGCTGATGAAGTAGACGGGTTGTTTCCCACTTTCGTCTTCTTTGACTAGTGCTGAGGCTATTGCCTGACTTCCCACTGCGAGGTATAATGAGTTCTTCACTTTCCCGTGGAAAGGATGGGTGGTTGCCCCAAGAAATCTGAAATCTCGGAAGGCTTGTTCGTACTCCGTTGTCCTTTTCAACTCGTCCGACCTCCTTGGTGTGAGGTGGACGTTCAACTCGTCCGACCTCTTTGGTGTGAGGTAGATGTTTAACTCGTTTGACCTCTTTGGTATGAGGTGGACCTTCAACTCGTCCGACCTCTTGGTTGTGAGGTGGACCTTCAACTTGTCCGACCTCTTTGGTGTGAGGTGGACCTTCAACTTGTCCGACCTCTTTGGTGTGAGGTGGAGCTTAAACTCGTCCGACCTCTTGGTTGTCAGGTGGACCTTCAACTCGTCCGACCTCTTTGGTGTGAGGTGGACCTTCAACTCGCCCGACCTCTTCGGTGTGAGGTAGACCTTCACCTTGTCCGACCTCTTTGTTGTGAGATGGGCCTTCAACTCGTCCGACCTCTTTCTCCTTTTTGCTTTTGATTGGGCGAGGTGGTGGGATCTTCTCCGATTGATCTTCTCTTTTCTTGGACTCTTTATCCTTGTCCCGTGGTGGGTTAGGAGAATTCGGTTTTTTAGCTTTCTCCTAGTCGAGAGTTCTCTTCCATGTTGATGTATTTCTGTTCCCGTTCCTGTACCTCGTTCAGAGATGTTGGGTGCTTCTTGGATATTGAGTGGCTGAGAGGTCCTTCTCTTAGGCCATTGATGAGTCCCATGATGGCCGCTTTTGTTGGAAGACTTTGTATGTCAAGGCATGCGTTGTTGAATTTTTCCATGTAGCTGTGAAGGCTTTTCTGATCTCCTTGTTTAATTCCCAGCAAGCTTGAAGTGTGTTTGGCTTTATCCTTCTGGATGGAGAACCTGGCGAGGAATCTTCTTAACAAGGTCGTCAAACTTGTGATGGATCTTGGAGACAAACTGTCGAAGCACCATATTGCTGTCTTCGTTAGAGTAGTCGGGAAGACTTTGCATCGAATGGCGTCCGATGTGTCGGTGAGGTACATTCTTCTGAAATTACTGAGATGATGGCTTGGATCCAATGTGCCGCCGTACGGGATCATGTCGGGAGCCTTGAAGTCCTTTGGGACTTTAGCTTTCACGATATCTTTGGTGAATGGGTCTTGATCTTTGTAGGGGCTGTCTTCGTGACCGGATCGAGTTGTTTTGGCCTTGAGATCTGCTTCGAGTTTTAGGAGCTTGTCCTTTAACTCGTGGCATCACCTAACTTCCCTTCGTAGGTCTCTCTCAGCTTTTTGTTGATGTTCCACCCTTTTTTTTTTTCGAGTTGCTTTTAAGTGATCTTGAAGTGCCTCCATAGCCTCCTCTTTTGGCGAATTCTCGCCTTTGGTGGGTTGAAGAGTATCTTTTGGTGTAGTATCCGCGTCTTTGTGCGGTGTTCTATCCTCTAGATCTGAATCATGGTCGTTGTCATGGTTGTCCGCCATGGTGATGGGATGACTTCCAGGGTCCCCGGCAACGGCGCCAATGTTCCGTGGGTTACCTGAAACTGTAGGTCGATCTCGGATGAGATCTTCTGTGCTGGTCGGAGCCGTTGTGTCCGACTTGTTGGACTGGCTGCACTGCTGATCCTTGGTCACCGGAGGGTGGGGGTACCTGCAAGAGACTCCGATGCTTAAGTTAGCACGGGTATTAAACAT
>NC_029773.3:33299257-33307033 GCF_000817695.3 Arachis duranensis | reverse complement strand
AGCTCTTTGAGAAGAGGTCGGGCATTTGGCCGAGCTCTTTGGGGCCTCTGTGGCGTTTTGGCCAAGCTCTTTGAGAAGAGGTCGGGCATTTGGCCGAGCTCTTTGAGAAGAGGTCGGGCATTTGGCCGAGCTCTTTGAGAAGAGGTCGGGCATTTGGCCGAGCTCTTTGAGAAGAGGTCGGGCATTGTCTGACATGAAGAGGTCGGTCGGCTTGTCACTAAACATCCCGGGTCGGACAGCTTGACCCATGGTATGAACACCTTGATTCTTTCAAACATGGTTAATTTGATGCATTTTCATGAGGTTTATGCTCTATTTACTTGAGTGTTAAGATTGATGCAAACTCTTGTGAATCTAGTAAAGCTTTGATGCATGTATTGGTTGATGATAGGTGAAAAGAAATAAGGAAGAAGCATGGAAAACAAGAAAGAATGATCATGGAAAGAAGAGTAAGCAACGTTGGTGGCCAAGTTGGCTCACCAACGTTGCCTCAAAGGTTAGAAGAACGACAATGCAATACTCTGAAAAAGTTCTGGTGCCAATGTTGGAGAGAACGTTGGTACACCAACGCTACCCCCAACGTTTTGCTATTTGGAAATTGAAAAAAAAGCCACGCGTACACATGGCTGATGCGCATGCATGTATAGGCCAACGTTGGAGGGAACGTTTCACAACCAACGTTAAGTCCAACGCTCGTGATACAAAGTTCAATTTTGGGATTTGAGAAAATCGCACCGACTCGCATGCGTAGGTGACACGCACGCGTGGGTAGGCCAAAGTTGGAGGGAACGTTGCCAAGCCAACGCAGAGTCCAACATTTGCGATAAGTTTTCAAATCTAAAATTGGGAAATTTGCAGCGACGCGTACGTGTGAATATAAATTTCTTTCCAACCTCGCCTGCACACAGGCAACGCAGACGCGTGAAGTGGCGAAATCTACCATTCACGCATACGTGTAGGTCACGCGTACGCTTGGACAGGCAAATGTTGGTGCCCTAACGTTGAGTCAAACGTTGCATGAAACACCCATAATCCATATTTTTCAAAAGAATGTTTGACCCAATGTTT
The DNA here is from genome assembly GCF_000817695.3 of Arachis duranensis. Classification (NCBI taxonomy): domain Eukaryota; kingdom Viridiplantae; phylum Streptophyta; class Magnoliopsida; order Fabales; family Fabaceae; genus Arachis; species Arachis duranensis. The sequence goes on along the minus strand of NC_029773.3, from coordinate 33,305,965 downwards.
GTTTAAAAACGTTGACCCCAACGTTGATACCAGAACTATGGAATTGAGTAACTCTATCCTCTACATCACTGAGATCCACTTCAATCTTCTTCAAGAAAAGGCCAAGGCCCACATCCAAGACTTGAAGACAAATTGAAGAAAGTGTATAAATAGCATAGAGTTTAAGTTAGAAAGGCCTTTTTTTACCAGATTGGGATCTAGATCTAGAATTAGATTCTGCAATCATTTCTCTTGTACTTTCTGCACTCTCTCTGTACTTTTCTTTTATTTTGATTCGAATTGAGCTATGAACAACTAAACCCATCTTCATTGGGTTAGGGAGCTCTATTGTAATTCAATAGATCAATACTAGTTATCATTCTTCTTCTTCTGTCTTTTCTCTTGGTCTACTAGAAAGATTTTGTTCTTCATTCAATCATTCAATTGTCTTAAGGGAGAAATTGGATGTAATTGGGTTTTGTGATAGGCTTGGAAGAGAAATCACAGAATCATGCTTGAAATCTTTCTCACATTGGATTAGGTTGTGATGAGGGAAAAACGATTCCACACAAACTCACTGGCAAGTGATTTGAAAGACAAGTAAAGTAAATGGCAATTAAAATAAATAAACACTGTAAAGCAAACTTTTGGCAAGGTAAGAAAAATTAGAAGTCCAACTCAGTTATCTCTCTCAACAATAATGAAAGTTGAATCTGAATTCCACTTAGTTAACCTTTAAACTAAAGGAAAGACAAGGAACTAATTAGCTTGATCTTCGAATCCTATTTATTTCCAAAGAAAAAGTTGGGATTATTGAAGTTTAGTTCAATTAGCAAGATAACGATTATCAATTATGCTGAGTTTAATAACTGTTGAGTTACTGATTTCTTAACCAAGACCAAAAAGGGAAAAAGTAAATTGCTGGAATAAAATATCTTCAAATCGTAAGCAATGATAATCATAAATTAACGAGAGCAATAATCAACTAAAAATACCTCAAATGTCATTAATTCAAATAATAATTTGTAACATGGAGTAATTCATAAATTAAATTATAAAAGTAAATAATCAATTCAAATGCTGGAATAAATAAATAAAGTGAAAGGGAAGCTTAAAAACAAAGGAACATAAAAACCTAGATCGAGAGTCACTCCTAAAACTAGAAGAAGTCCTAAATCCTAAATCCTTTAAGAGGAATCCTAATCCTAATCCTAAGAGAGAGGAGAGAACCTCTCTCACTAAAACTAAATCATGGAAAAGTGAATTATGAGTGAATAATTATGAATGTATGCATTCCCCCACTTTATAGCCTCTAATCTGTGTGTTGTGGGCTGAAGACTGGGTCAAAAGCAGCCCAGAAGTCACTCCCAGTGCTTTCTGGTCCGTACAGGTCGCGGAAGAGTGACGCGGAGGCGTCGTCCACGCGGCCGCGCGGATTGAGGTTTGCAGATGCGATGCGTCCGCGTGATCCACGCGTTCGTGTTGCCTGGCGTCAGAGCAGGTATGGAAAATTATATATTTTTGTAAAGCCCCGGACGTTAGCTTTCCAACGCAATTGGAACCATCTCATTTGGACCTCTGGAGCTAAAGTTATAGCCGTTTGAGTGCGAAGAGGTCGGGCTGGACAGCTTAGCAGTTTCTCCAACTTCTTGTATTCCTTCCACTTTTGCATGCTTCCTTTCCATCCTCTGAGTCATTCCTACCTTGTAATCTCTAAAATTACTTAACACACATATCAAGGCATCTAATGGTAATAAGAGAGGATTAAACATAGGGAACTTAAGGCCAAAGAAGCATGTTTTCAATCAAAGCACATAAATAGGAAGGCAAATGTAAAACCATGCAAATAGTATGAATAAGTGGGTAAAGAGTTGATAAAAACCACTCAATTGAGCACAAGATAAACCATGAAATATGGGTTTATCGACCTCCCCACACTTAAATATTAGCATGTCCTCATGCTAAGCTCAAGAGAAGTTATAAAGAGATGAAGAGGAATGATAGAATGTATGAGATGCAACTTATGAATGCAACTAAATGCAAAATGTTTCTACCTACTTGGTTAAAAATAGATAAATCTTTCAAGAATAGATATGAACTGGATTTCACTAATTTAAATCACAAAATACAAGACAAATAACTTGCAAGAAGAAAATAGCTCATGAAAGCAGGGAACATAGAATTAGGCATTGAACCCTTACTGGTAGTGTATATTATTCTAACTCTCAAGTGTCTAGGGTCAATTCTCTCAATTCTCTACTAATCTTGCTTTCTATAGCTTGCTCTTCATCTAACAATCAACAGAAATTTAATGCACCAATACACAAATCAAGAGGTCTTTTAAGGGTTGTAATGGGGTTAGGGTCAAGGTAGGATTCTATTTGGCCAAGTGGACTAAAATCTAAATCCTTAATTAACATAAACTTTCCACCTAACTTAAGACAGTCCATGTAATATAAAATCAATAACTACCATTAACTGTGTTTACTACATATTTATGCATTCCAAGTTTCGAGTACAGTACCTATGCATTGATACCAACACTTACTTTGGTGCATTTTGTCCCCTTTCACTTATTTTGCTCTCTTTTTTTATATATTATTTTTTTTCTCAATGCATGTGATTGAATGCATGAACATGTCCTAAACATTTCTTTCACATTTTCAGAAAATTCTAACATACTCAATTCTCAACCAGATGTTTCCAAACCCTCTTTCCCCACACTTAATTCATGAGCACTTTCACTAGTCTAAGCTAATCAAGGATTCAAATTAAGGACATTATTGTTTTCCACTCAGAGTTAGTGATGTGCTAAAATAAAGAACAGAGGGGGTAAAAATAGGCTCAAATTAGTTTGCAAGGGATAATGAAAGGTTAAGGCTATATTGGTATGTAAGCTTAGTGAAACAAAGGCCTCAATCATATAAGTGCATGCATACATTAAACAATGGAAATATAGAATCAAGCAAGACAAATATCACAATTTTAGAGAGAAAAACACACACCATAAATAAAATATTGGTTGATAAAATGCAACCAATCAAATAGGCTCAAAATCTCACTGGTTTTGTGTGTTCAAGCTTTAAACCATGTTCCAAAATAATATTTCTTTCATACAAGTTTTTCAAAAAGTTTTTAATTTAAATTAGTGAAATACAATAAAAAGTTTCTTGAAAAAGAAAATATTACTTCAACCAAGTGGTAAAATATGCACAAAAATCAAATAAACATGCAAATGCAACAACTAATCTACAAAGAAAATTTAAATATTGGTGTTGAGACAAGGAAGTACTAACCCATGGAGATCGGTATCGACCTCCCCACACTTAAAGGTTGCACCGTCCTCGGTCCATGCTAAGATATACAGGTGGATGGGTGGCTCCGCAGCTCGTGCTCTTTATGTTCCTTTCCTTGCCAGTGGTATGGGAGTAGCTTTCTCTTTACCTTTCTTGGTGGCCATCCTGAAAGGAAACAAGAAAAGACATCAGCATTCAAGGTTTATAGCAAAGAGAAGAATAGGAAAGGTGGTAATCAATGCACAGGTATGAATAATGATGTGAACACATGGTCATGACTACATGTGGAAAATCAACAGTGAAAATATAGCTAGTGCATGTGAGGAAAATTGAATGCAAGGTGTTTATTGGCATGCCGGCAAAGGGCATGAGTAGCATAGGTCAAGCATTTAATGTCCAAATTAGATTACCAAGTCGCTCAAATTAATAAGATGTTTGTAAAAACAATTAAATTTAAGTAATAAAATAGAAAAGGGGTTTTGTGAAAAGCAGGCATATAGAGCACTAGATTTAGAAGAAATCTAAAAATAGTACAAAATGGCATATGGGCGTTTTCAAAAACACATAGCATGCATGTTAAATAAGGTATGGAAAATATTAATTAGAACATGCAATTAACCCTTATAATAATATGTAATTGTTTAAACAAATCCCAAACAATCCATAAGCAACATAAAAATAATGACCCAAATAAAATTCTAACACCAATGAAAATAATGCAATGAATGAAAGTATGCAATTAAGTAAAAGAAAATGAAAGATAAGAAGAATGAGAAGGGAAAGAAGGGAAGAAGAAGTAAGGAGGGAAAAATTAGGATTGGGAAGAAAAGATAAGATATTTGGCAAAGTAGGATAAGCTGTGCGGCGCAAGCGACGCGATCGCATGGGGCACGCGGTCGCGCGACTTGCACTGATACTGATTGACGCGGTCACGTCGATCACGCAGTCGCGTGACACAATTCATATTACTGGCGCGAGGGCAGCCTCACGCTCGCACAACTCTCTGTTCAAAATTTTATTTTACCAAATTTTGGGTGACGCGATCGCGTGGTCGACGCAATCGCGTGAGTGGCCGATATGGGGATATGACGCGGATGCGTGGGACACGCGTTCGCGTGGTAAGGTCTGTGCATCTAGCGCCAGTCCAGCACCACTTCAGCTCATCTTTTGGCCATGCACCCTTTTGACGTCAATTTTCAGGTCACGCGGCCGCGTGGGTGAAGCGATCGCGTGGGAGGCCAAAGTTCCACATGATGCGGTCGCGTGGGGTCAAATTATGCTAATGGCGCACCTCCAGCCACGCTCTCGCGTGACTCTCTGTTCAATTCTTTTCTTCCCAACGCACTATCGACACGGACGCATCGGCGACGCTGTCGCTTCGTGTGCGAAAATCCCTTTTTTTATACAGGGATGTAATTATGCAGTATGCAGTGCTAAATGCAAATGTTATGAATAATATCCAGGTTCAATAGAAATAAACAATATAAAATAAACAAAATAAAATAAAATGGAAACAGGAGCGATTATACCATGGTGGGTTGTCTCCCACCTAGCACTTTTAGTTAAAGTCCTTAAGTTGACATTGGATGAGCTTCCTGCTATGGTGGCTTATGTTTGAATTCGTCCAGAAATCTCCACCAGTGTTTGGAATGCCAGCATCTTTCGGGGTCCCAAACAAAGTACGTAAAGCCCTTGTGTGAGTTCAAACAGGCTTGTAGGCTCCTGGAGTATTGAATGTCAGAATAGACTCCAGGATCCCAAACTTTTCTTCTACACCCGTCTTTGTCTTGATCTACATTGGTCCAGTCGGGTGATGAGTAATCTAAATTCTCACTGCATTGACCAAAAAGCTTCCGAGATCCTTTAAATTGAGCTTGACGCCAATCCTTGCACCTCAAATTGAAGTGTAAAACCTTATTGAACCTTGCGTACCAGCTCTGAGTGCGAGTCATTTCCCTTTTGCTCTTAAAGCCGCAAAGAGCTCTAAGCTGGCCATTTGTTTCAAGTAAACCATATTCAAGTGGAAAAGGAAAGATAAAAGCTAAACATATTCAAGTGAATAAGTAAAGTTATAGGTTAAGGATTGTACCCACTTGAAGCTTGTATTAGGTGGTAATGGCCTTGGGATGGGTGTTTCCGGTGGTTCTGTAAGTTCTACTCCCTTGTGCTCTTCTGTGAATTCCTCCACTTCATTGCAAGAGTCTTCAAATGTATCTGTGTCTTGGTCAAAGTCTCCTATGTCTTCCTCATCACTTGAGTCATAGATTGGAGGTTGAGAGAAATCTACCTCCGCATCATCTTCGCATTCACTTGGGGAAGATTCTTTGATCTCAGAGAATTCACTCACGGATGCAAGTTCATTACTAAGAGAGCTAGACTTGTGACTATCATCATCAAGGGAATTCACTTCTTGGATTATGCCGTTTGATTCTTCATAAGCGACTTGCCTTGGGGGTTGTGTACTATCCTCTTTAGCATCAATTGTAACATCCCTAACGGATTTATCCTCAGCTCTAGATTCCCATGGAGGTTCAGCATCTCCTAGATCTTCAACCAACTCTTTTTCTTGAACAATGACAGCTTCTTCTACTTGTTCTAGTACAAATTCATTTCCTGTCTTGTCTACTGGAGTTTCTGGTATCTCTTTCATGCTCCGCGCTTCATTAGACTGTCCACATGGAGTTGTGGCTGATCCTTGTATATTTGAGCGCCTAGAAACCCATTGAATTACTCCTTGCTCCAGTTGTCGAATGGTGGTTTGAAGTTTATCTACTGTTTCCTTTAGGCGAACCTCTGCTTCTCGGGTTGCCGGACTTGGACATGATACATAATAAGGTGGTGGTGATTGGGAGTGATTGGATTGGTAGTGGGGTAAGGAAGGATCATATGGTGGCAAATGGTGAAAAGAAGCTTGTGAGTGTGGTGGTTCAAGGTTATGTTGAAAGGGTGGCTTATATGCACGGGGTGGGGCTTGTTGGTAGTTACAAGGTTGTCCCCCGTATCTTTCAGCTGGGTATGAATTGTAGAATGGTCTTTGTCCAGGATATCTCGGAGGGTGTTGTTGCCTAAAGGGTTGATTAGATCCTCCTGGCTCCATCCATCCTTGATTGGTCTGACCTTGATGCATATTCCTGCTGTGGTTTCTATTTCCTTCAACAAAGTTAGAACCAAACTCAAAGCGAGAGGGGTGAGAGTTCATGGTAGCAAATAAAATTAAAAAGGAAAATTAAAAATAAATAAACAAACAAAAGAAAAATATTTACAATAACCAATAATAAGGCACACGTTAGCAGTTCCCCGGCAACGGCGCCATTTTGATGAGAGAACTTTTGCGTGGTCTACAAATTTGCGGATAAATCCTCGTTGCATGTATAGTTTCTAAACCTTCAAAAGTTCTTTCATACAAACGTTTTGGGTGTCACAAGTAACAAAC
>NC_029773.3:33297340-33297721 GCF_000817695.3 Arachis duranensis | reverse complement strand
ACTTTTTGTTTGTTTCTTATCTTTTTCAAAACCACCTAACTACTTTTCCCTCTCTAATTTTAAAAAATATCTCATCCCTTTTTTAAAATTCTTTTTAAATTAATTAATTGTTTTAAATTTTAATTTTAATTATATATTATCTTTAATTTTTGAAAATCACTAACCACTTTTTCAAAATTATTTTTGAAAATTTTCTATCTCTCCTCTTCTTCTATTTATTTATTTATTTACTAACACTTCTCTTCACTTCTCTTCATCTCAAATCACCACCTCTATCCTTACCCATTCTTCTTCACTCTTCTTCCCTTTCTTCTTCTACTAACATAAAGGAATCTCTATACTATGACATAGAGGATTCCTCTTTCTTTTCTTGTTTTCTTC
>NC_029773.3:33290883-33297275 GCF_000817695.3 Arachis duranensis | reverse complement strand
AAGACAAAAGCTTCCACCTCTGAGTCATGGGAGATGGAAAGACTCATCTAAAGGGTTTATAGCTCAGTGGTAGAACATTTGACTGCAAATCAAGAGATCCCTGAGATACCTCAGGGGATAAATGGTCCTCCACACAACTATTGGGAGCAACTAAGGATAGGAGCACCAAAATCACTAGGGATCATGCAACAGAAGCAAGGAAGAGACATAGAGGAGCTCAAAAAGCACCATTGGTCCTTCAAAAAGGCGCCACCCTCACTAAGGTGGACTCATTCCTTGTTCTTATATTTTTCTATTTTTCGATTTTTATGTTACAAGTTTATCTATGTTTTGTGTCTCTACTTCATGATGATTAGTAGTTAGTAACTATATCTTAAGGTTATGAATAATTCCATTAATCATTCACCTCTCTTAAATGAAAAATGTTTTAATTCAAAAGAACAAGAAGTACATGAATTTTGAATTTATCATTGAATTTAATTTAATTATATTGATGTGGTGACAATACTTTTTGTTTTCTGAATGAATGCTTGAACATTGCATAATTTTGATCTTGTTGTTTATGAATGTTAAAATTGTTGGCTCTTAAAAGAATGATGAACAAAGAGAAATGTTATTGATAATCTGAAAAATCATAAAATTGATTCTTGAAGCAAGAAAAAGCAGTAAAAAAAAAGCTTGCAAAAAAAATGGCGAAAAAAAAAGAAAGAAAAAGAAAAAGCAAGCAGAAAAAGCCAATAGCCCTTACAACCAAAAGGCAAGGGTAAAAAGGATCCAAGGCTTTGAGCATCAATGGATAGGAGGGCCCAAGGAAATCAAACCCAGGTCTAAGCGGCTAAATCAAGCTATCCCTAACCATGTGCTTGTGTCATGAAGGCCCAAGTGGAAAGCTTGAGACTGAGTGGTTAAAGTCGTGATCCAAAGCAAAAAGGGTGTGCTTAAGAGCTCTGGACACCTCTAACTGGGGACTCTAGCAAAGCTGAGTCACAATCTGAAAAGGTTCACCCAGTCATGTGTCTGTGGCATTTATGTATCCGGTGGTAATACTGGAAAACAAAATGCTAAGGGCCACGGCCAAGACTCATAACTAGCTGTGTTCAAGAATCAACATACTTAACTAGGAGAGTCAATAACACTATCCGAAATTCTAAATGTCAAAGGAAAAAAATGAGATGCCAAAACTGTTCAGAAGCAAAAAGCTACAAGTCCCGCTCATCTAATTATAATTAATATTCATTGACATTCTAGATTTATAATATATTTTCTTCTTTTTATCCTATTTGATTTTCAGTTGCCTGGGGATAGGCAACAATTTAAGTTTGGTGTTGTGATGAGCGGATAATTTATACGCTTTTTGGCATTGTTTTTAGGTAGTTTTTAGTAAGTTCAAGCTACTTTTAGGGATGTTTTCATTAGTTTTTATGTTAAATTCACATTTCTGGACTTTACTATGAGTTTGTGTGTTTTTCTGTGATTTCAGGTAATTTCTGGCTGAAATTGAGGGACGTAAGCAAAACTCTGATAGGAGGCTGACAAAGGGACTGCTGATGCTGTTGGAATCTGACCTCCCTGCACTCGAAATGGATTTTCTGGAGCTACAGAACTCCAAATGGCGCGCTCTCAATGGCGTTGGAAAGTAGACATCCAGAGCTTTCCAACTATATATAATAGTCCATACTTTATTCGGAAACTGACGACGTAAAGTCGCGCTCAACTCCAAGTACATGCTGTTGTCTGGAGTTAAACGCCAGAAACACGTCACAACCCGGAGTTGAACGCCCAAAACACGTTATAACTTGGCGTTCAACTCCAAGAGAAGCCTCAACTCGTGGATAGATCAAGCTCAGCCCAAACATACACCAAGTGGGCCCCGAAAGTGGATTTATGCATCAATTACTTACTCATATAAACCCTAGTAGCTAGTTTAGTATAAATAAGACTTTTTACTAGTGTATTAGTCATCTTTTGGACCATTCGGTCTTTTGATCACCTTCATGGGGGCTGGCCATTCGGCCATGCCTGAACCTTTCACTTATGTATTTTCAACGGTGGAGTTTCTGCACACCATAGATTAAGGGTGTGGAGCTCTGCTGTACCTCAAGTTTCAATACAATTACTATTACTTCCTATTCAATTCTTTTTTATTCTTATTCCAAGATATACGTTGCACTTCAACTTGATGAATGTGATGATCCATGACACTCATCATCATTCTCACCTATGAACGAGTGTGATTGACAACCACTTCCGTTCTACTTTAGGCCGGGGCATATCTCTTAGATTCCCCAACAGAATCTTCGTGGTATAAGCTAGATAGATGGCGGCATTCATGGGAATCCGGAAAGTCTAACCTTGTCTGTGGTATTCCGAGTAGGATTCCGGAATTGAATGACTATGACGAGCTTCAAACTCCTGAAGGCTGGGTGTTAGTGACAAACGCAAAAGAATCAATGGATTCTATTCCAACCAGATTGAGAACCGACAGATGATTAGCCGTGCTGTGACAGAGCATTTAGACCATTTTCACTGAGAGGATGGGATGTAGCCATTGTCAAGGGTGATGCCTCCAGACGATTAGCCATGCAGTGACAGCGCATAGGACTATTTTCCCGAGAGGATGAAAAGTAGCCATTGATGATGGTGATGCCCTACATACAGCTTGCCATGGAAAGGAGTAAAAAGGATTGGATGAATGTAATAAGAAAGTAGAGATTCAAGAGGAGCACAGCATCTCCATACGCCTATCTGAAATTCCCACTATTGATTTACATAAGTATTTCTATCTTAGTTTATTTATCTTTATTTTCTATTTATTCCATTAATCAAATTTAAACCAATAATCCAATTATACTTGAATCCGCCAGACTGAGATTTACAAGATGACCATAGCTTACTTCATACCAACAATCTCTGTGGGATCGACCCTTACTCACGTAAGGTATTACTTGGGCGACCCAGTACACTTGTTGGCTAGTTGAATGGAGTTGTGTCCACACATAGCAAAGAGCCATAATAATGATTCCACACAACAACAAAGAATACTACATTGATGTGATCACAATTTCGTCCACCAAGAAGCTTAAAAACAAAGGAACATAAAAACCTGGATCGAGAGTCACTCCAAAAAATAGGAGAAGTCCTAAATCCTAAATCCTTTAAGAGGAATCCTAATCTTAATCCTAAGAGAGAGGAGAGAACCTCTCTCACTAAAACAAAATCATGGAAAAGTGAATTACGAGTGAATAATTATGAATGCATGCATTCCCCCACTTTATAGCCTCTAATCTATGTGTTCTGGGCTGAAGACTGGGTCAAAACCAGCCCAGAAGTCACTCTCAGCGCTTTCTGGTCCGTACAAGTCGCGGAAGAGTGACGCGGAGGCGTCGTCCACGCGGTCGCACGGATTGAGGTTCGCAGATGCGACGCGGCCGTGTGATCCACGCGTTCGCGTCACCTGGCTTCAGAGCAGATATGGCAAATTATATATCGTTGCGAAGCCCCGAACGTTAGCTTTCCAACACAACTAGAACCATCTCGTTTTGACCTCCGTAGCTAAAGTTATAGCCGTTTGAGTGCGAAGAGGTCAGGCTGGACAGCTTAGCAGTTTCTCCAACTTCTTGTATTCCTTCCACTTTTGCATGCTTCCTTTCCATCCTCTGAGTCATTCCTGCCTTGTAATCTCTAAAATCACTTAACACACATATCAAGGCATCTAATGGTAATAAGAGAGGATTAAACATAGGGAACTTAAGGCCAAAGAAGCATGTTTTCAATCAAAGCACATAAATAGGAAGGCAAATGTAAAACCATGCAAATAGTATGAATAAGTGGGTAAAGAGTTGATAAAAACCACTCAATTGAGCATAAGATAAACAATGAAGTATGGGTTTATCAAAGCAACTATAAAGGGAATTGGGTGCTGGGGAATTAAATGAAAGCAATAAATTAGAACTCAAAACAAGAAATTTGAATTGCAGGAAAATTAAATTCACATCACAGCAAGCTCAAATGTAAATTAGCAAGGAGGCGGAGAATTTAAATTGCATAGAAAGCAAACTCAGCTCAAGCAAAATGTAAAAGTGCAGAAAAAGAATTGCAGAAGAGAATTGTAGAGATTGAAAGTGTACAAGCGGAATTGAATTAAATGATGAAATGTGAGAGTCCAAAAAAATAAAAGTGTTTGCAAGAGCTCTTGATAGTGAGGATTGCATTAGTTAGGAATTTCTCTTATAGAAAGAAGAACTTTATTGTAAGCATAGCTACAAACCAACAAACAACTCTCACATCAAATTAAACTTGGTTTTGTCATAAGTAACAAACCCCAAATAAGAATTAACCGAAGTATTTAGACTCCGGGTCGTCTCACAAGGAATTGCAATGAAATGCTCAATTATTGGCTATAAAGAACAAGGGGTTTGATTTTTATATTTTGGTAAGAAAATAAATGGCAAGAAAAGTAAATGAACAATTAACTAATAAAAGAAAGGAAAAATACTCTTGGCTAGACATAGGTAATTGAGATCACCATCCTTGTCTACAAACCATATATTGATAATTATGAGGAACCAACCTATTAAGTCTACTCCCAAAAGCCTTAAGTACGTAATATCTACTCCTAGGCTTGAAGTACGTCAAATAGGCTTGATCACATCAACCCACAAGTCCCAACCTATCTAATAATTAGATTAGTAGTGGGTTAATGTCAATGGATATCAAATTGATCACCAAGGGTTCTCAAATCACCAATTCAATGAGACTCAAGGACTCAAGGTCACTCAATCCCCTTAGCCTAGGCCAAGAGTAAAGAAAACTACTCAAAAACTAAAGGAAACATTCTATCAAACACATAACGTGCAATAAAAGTAAACAACCCAAAATGCTAAAATTAGTGAAACCCATGACTACCATAAGCAAGAAATCAATAATAGAAATCAAGGTCCACATAAAAGAGACATGGAAACATAAAATTGCATTAAAAGAAATCAAGATCCAACAATGGCTCATCAACATAAAAGAGAGCAAAATAAGAAACTAATAAGAGAAACTAAGAAGATTAAGATAATAGAACACTAAAATATAAAGAGAATTGAAGTCAAAACAAGAATTAAATTCTGCATGAAATATCATTGGAAATGAGAATAAGCTTGTAACGTTAATGAGGAAAGTGATCACCAATAACGCCTTCGAAGCCATCATAGCCCACGTTAGTTGCCATGTTAAGTACATTAATGTGGTAGCTAACGTGGAGGAAAAGAGGACCTCCAACATTAGTGGTAAAAGTGAATGCCACTAACATTCCACAAAGGCACATTTAGCCATGTTAAGAGTCACGTTAATCCAATTAACGTGAACTCTTACGTGGGAGGAGGAAGCAATCACCAACGTTGGTGACACTCACCTTTGTCACTAACGTTGGACTAAGCAAAGAGTGCCCACCTTAGTGGTCACGTTAAGACCACTAACGTGAAGAGTAACGTGGAGCTAAGCATGATAAGCCAACGATAGTGACACTCACCTTTGTCACTAACATTAGAGATGGCAATCAACGTGGGAAGGAGGGGCATTTGGAGCGTTAGTGACAAAGGTAAGTGTCACTAATGCTCTTGAAGCTTAGGCATGCCCACGTTAAGGGGTCACATTAGTTATACTAATGTGAACTCTGATGAGTGGATAATTTATACGCTTTTTGGCATTGTTTTTAGTATCTTTTTAGTATGTTTTAGTTAGTTTTTATTATATTTTAATTAGTTTTTATTTAAAATTCACTTTTCTTGACTTTACTAATGAGTTTGTATGTTTTTCTGTGATTTCAGGTATTTTCTGGCTGAAATTGAGGGACCTGAGCAAAAATCTGATTCAGAGGCTGAAAAGGACTCCAAATGCTGTTGGATTCTGACCTCCCTACACTCGAAGTGGATTTTCTGGAGCTACAGAAGCCCAATTGGCGCGCTCTCAATTGCGTTGGAAAGCAGACAACCTGGGCTTTTGGTGCACAAAATTGCAATCACACTTTTGCAACTCTGCACAACTAACCAGCAAGTGTACTGGGTCGTCCAAGTAATACCTTGCGTGAGCAAGGGTCGATCCCACAGAGATTGTCGGCTTGGAGCAAGCTATGGTTATCTTCTAAATCTTAGTCAGGATATCAGAAATTATCAGGATTGATTGTGAAAGACAAAAGAACATGAAATTATTACTTGTTTTGCAGTAATGGAGAATAGGTTGAGGTTTGGAGATGCTCCATCTTCTGAATCTCTGCTTTCCTACTGTCTTCTTCTTCAAACACGCAAGTCTCCTTCCATGGCAAGCTGTATGTAGGGTTTCACCGTTGTCAATGGCTACCTCCCATCCTCTCAGTGAAAATGATTGCATATGCTCTGTCACAGCACGCG
>NC_029773.3:33286934-33290500 GCF_000817695.3 Arachis duranensis | reverse complement strand
TTTTAATTGATTTATAAGCCTTGTGAATTTAGTGATTCTTTGAGTGGTTGTTTTGGTTGATTGTAGGTGAAGAAAAGAAGAAAAGAGAAAGCGTGGCCTAAGAAAGTGTGGCCAAAGGAGAAAAAGGCGTGGCACATAAAGGAGGAATTCAAGTATTGCCCTCCACAAGGGCACACTGCCCTCTAGGAGGGCAACATAAGGGAACAAGGCTTGATGAGGCAACTCTGCCCTGCCCACGACAAGGGCAGAGCACAAAATTGTGCCTTGGATCAAAGAAGAGCCAAACCTTGCCCTGCCCTCCACAAGGGCAGTATCGGGCCTTCATGGAAAATAAATCAAAGGAAAAAGCCTACCAATGCTAGCCACAAGAGTCGAACACGGAACAACGAGGAAGCAAGGAACTAGGCTTCATTATGGTGCCAAGAAAGCCAAGAAAAATGGGTAGCGTGTGCATCGGCCAAGTCTCGAACACGGGACTTCAATTTAGAAACACTGCCCTGCCCTCCGCGAAGGTAGGGCAGCATTTTGTTGTGGCACGGCCAGCACCATTCTGGCGCACCAAGGAACAATTCGGCAGCACCAGCAGCACGCACAGGCACCAAACTGGCGCACCAGAATTTTCTGCATCCTGCAGCACACACCAACGCACCACGCTCGCACCAAGGCCGCACGCATCAAATCCTGCCCTGCCCTCCACAAGGGCAAGGCAGCCTCCTGGGAGCAACATATGGGCCAAAATTCAATTTAATTCAATTCCTCACCAAATTGAATCAAAGCCAACCAAACCCATTTCTCCTCAAATCCAAAGCAAGCAAAGCCCACATCATCACTCAAAGGCACATGGATCAATTAAATTAGGATTTTCATTTTTGTAATTTGTTTTAATTTTATTTTCATTTTTTTATTTTGTAAAGCCTATATAAAGGCATCAATTAGAGCTCGGAAGGAGGCTGGCTCCATTAGGGAGTAGTAGATAGCTCTCTCTTTTAATTTTCCTTTCTGCTTAAATTTTGGATCAAGAATTGAAGGAATTCTGTTTCAATTCTCCATCTAAAATTCATTTGTGTTCTTCTGCATAATTGAGGAAATTGAGAAATTGGATCTGAAGTTTCTTTTACTGCTTTCATCTTTCTTCTCTTCTGCAAGTTGTCTTCTACTTTGATCAAGGAAGGAATTGAGATCTAGACTTGTTTTCTAGTCTCTTTAATTCCTTGAGATCTTCAATTTTATTTTGCAATTGAGTTGAGTTCTTGGCCGCTCTTCTGTTTTTACTGTTCCATTGGTTTTCAATTTACTTTCAAGCAATTTAATTCTTATGCAATTGTTCCAAGTTCTGCTTGCTGCTTGCTTTAATCTCCTTGTTCCCAATCCCCTTTACATTTAATGCAATTTACATTTCGTGCAATTTAAGTTTCAGCTCTTTTACTTTCTTGTTCTTTAAGTTTCCTGCAATTTTATTTTCTGCATCTTTTAAATTCCTTGCAATTTACTTTCTGTTGATCAACTTCACACAATTCACTTCAATGTTAGCTTGACTAAAGTAATCACCCACTAAAGTTGCTAGATCCATCAATCCCTGTGGGATCGACCTCACTCTTGTGAGTTATTATTACTTGGTGCGACCCGGTATACTTGCCGGTTGGATTTGTGTGTTGGAAATTCGTTTTTCTGCAAAAACACCATCATTGGCCTCAGTAAATTCCTTTTGTGCAATTGTGTATATTTCACAAGGAATTAATTGATGAACCTCCACCTCTCTTCCCAACATAATACAGTGAATCATCACTGCCCTTTTTATAGTAACTTCAGAACAGTTACTTGTGGGAAGTATAGAATGCCCAATAAAATCTAGCCAGCCCTTAGCAACTTGTTTGAGATCTCCCCTCTTTAGTTGGTTTGGGACACCTTTTGTGTTGGTTATCCACTTGGTTCCAGGGAGGCATATGTCCTCTAGAACTTGATCCAGCTTTTTATCTTTAGCCATTCTCCTATTAAAGGATTCTGGATCATCTTGCAGTTGAGGAAGTTTGAGCACTTCTCTTATTTTGTCCAGGTGAAAGTAAATAATCTTTCCTCTGACCATAGTCCGAAAGCTGTGGAAGGCAGCTCCCTCCATTCTTTGCTTATCTGTTAGCCACAGATTTGCATAGAATTCCTGGACCATGTTTCTTCCCACTTTCATCTCAGGATTAGCTAGGATTTTCCAGCCTCTATTTCGAATCTGCTTTTGGATCTCCGGATATTCGTCTTCTTTCAGATCGAATTTAACTTCCGGGATCACTGATCTTCTGCATGTGATTTTAAAGTAATGGTCTGCATGTTCTTTGGTGCAGAACCTCTCATGCATCCAAGGTTTTGGATTGTTCTCTTTCTTGCCTCTTGGAGTGGTTTGTTTTCCTTTGGGGGCCATGATGATCTTCGTGAGTTTTAGCTCAGTAATCATGAAAAAACACACCGAACTTAGAGGTTTGCTTGTCCTCAAGCAAAAGAAAGGAAAGAAGAGGGATAGAAGGAGAGAAGGATTCGAATAGTGAATGAATGGGGATGGCCGAATGGGATTTAAAAAGGGGGGAGGGTGGGTTTCGAAAAATTTTTAAAAAAGATATGATAGAAAGATATGATTGGTAAAAGATAAACATGATATGAAAAAGATAGGAATTTAAAATTTTGAAAGATATGGAAAAGATATGGAGAAATTAAATTTGAATTTTTCTTGTCTAAGAATCAAAAGATAATATGGATGAATTAAAAAGATTTTGACAAAGATTACAATGAAAAATGAGTTTTAAAGATGTTTGAAAAAGAGTTGAAAAGAATTAAAAGGAATTTATAAGATTAATAATTTTTGAAATGGGGATTGAAGGATGAAGATTTGTTAGGTTTTTATGCAGAAAATTATGAATTAAAACAAGAAAATTTGGAAAAATTTGAATTAGGAACAAAATTCCCCCTGCTATTCTGGCGTTAAACGCACAGAATGGTATCCATTCTGGCGTTTAACGCCCACCTGCTGGCCAATCTGGGCGTTTAACGCCCAGCCAGATACCCTGGTTGGCGTTAAACGCCAGAATTCCTTTGTCACTGGGCATTTTTCTGAACGACCATGATGCTGCTCATTCTGGCGTTAAACGTCTAGAATGCTGCCCATTCTGGCGTTTAACGCTCAGAACACTATCTTTACTGGCGTTTAAACGCCCAGAATGGCACCCATTCTGGCGTTTAACGCCCAATTGGCACCCCTTTTGGGCGTTTAACGCCCAGCCAGGTGCCCTGGCTGGTGTTAAACGCCAGAAAGCCTTTAGCACTGGGCGTTTTTCTGAACGCCCAGAATGCTGCACTCCTGGCGTTAAACGCCCAAAATGGTGCCCATTCTGGCGTTTAACGCCCAAAATGGCACCATTCCTGGCGTTAAACGCCCAGCATGATACCCATTCTGGCGTTTAACGCCCAAAATGCCCCTTACTGGCATTTTTTTCGCCAGTAAGTTCTTTTTCTCTGCTTTTTGAGCTGAATCATTCTGTAACTCTGTGAATTCCTTCAATTTTGATAATTGCCTCTGTAGAAAT
>NC_029773.3:33286332-33286666 GCF_000817695.3 Arachis duranensis | reverse complement strand
CGGACCCCTCCACCGGGATTTGAGTTTTCCTGGAAACAGTCTGAGCCTAGAGTTGAAGAGCAGAACTTTTTGTCCTGGCTCAAAGACTCTGGTTGACAGCTTCTTGTCATGCCATTTCTTTGCCTTTTCCTTATAAATTTTTGCATTTTCAAATGCATTGAGTCTGAACTCCTCTAGCTCATTTAGCTGGAGCAATCTTTTTTCACCAGCTAACTGTGCATCCATGTTTAGGAATCTGGTTGCCCAGTAGGCCTTATGTTCTAGTTCCACAGGCAAATGACAGGCCTTCCCATACACCAGTTGGTATGGGGAGGTTCCTATAGGAGTCTTGAAT
>NC_029773.3:33285011-33286232 GCF_000817695.3 Arachis duranensis | reverse complement strand
CTGAGCTTGTTCCTCTTGGCTTCTTTGAATTTGTGAATATTGCCCCGAGATTCCTTCCAAAGCGGCTTGGAGTTGATTCATATTCAAGGTATGAGGTTCTTCCATTTCTTGAGGCTCCTCCTCTTGTCTTGCTTCTTTCCTTTTTTTCCTTCTTGCTAAAGGTTGCCTTTCCAATTGGGTTGTGGTGATGAATTCCAACCTTTCTCGAGTAAGAAGTTTTCCAACAGAGACCACATCAGTTTCTCCAAATTCTTCCAGAGGCACTCCAGCTTCTTCACATAGGCGCAGAATGGTACTAGGATATCCTAGCCAGCTGTCCTGTTTGACCTTTTGAGCTATGTCAATGATGTTCTTGGCTATAATTTCTCCAACATTGATTTCCCCTCCTTTCATTATGCAGTGGATCATTATTGCTCTATTCACTGTCACTTCGGAATTATTTGAAGTGGAGATCAATGATCTCCTCACTATGTCATGCCATCCTTTTGCTTGAGGTATGAGATCACCTCTCCGAAGTTTGAGTGGTTGTCCATGTGAATCCAACACCCAATCTGTGCCTACTCTGCATAAGTCACTTACCACATCCATGTATCTTGGGTCATTTTCAACCCTTTCTTCATAGCTAGCTCGTTTGAACTATTTTGCCTTGACCTTTAGCACCCTGTTGATGGTGTCCGGGCTGAAATCAACAATCACCCCTCTTACGTAACTCATGTATGGTTCTTCATCATCAAATTCTCTTATCACATTAGTGTAGAACTCATGGATGAGAAGCATGCTCACTTCTTGAGGTTGGTCACAGAGAAGCTCCCATCCCCTTTTTCTGATTATTTTTTGTATTTCAGGGTATTCATCTTTTCTTAGCTTGAAGGGTAACTCCGGAACAACAACTTTGCTTGACATCCAGCTAAAGATACGCTCGTTGTGTTTGGATTTGAATCTTCTTTGATCAAATTCATCTTCTCTCCTATCCCTTGATGATGAGGCCATTGAAATTCACTTGCAAGGGTTGAATCTTCCACACCAAACTTAGATGAATGCTTGTCCTCAAGCACAAGGAAAATGGTTGTGAATGGGAGAGATATATGACAACAACGTGACTTAGGCAAGCTAGAAAATGATGGTGAAGGGAGGTGGAGTGTTTCGGTTATGTGAGGGGATGTAATGCTTCATGAGTTTTGTTGGGTAAAGATTAGGCCTAAGGCAAGAATATGGGAAACA
>NC_029773.3:33279934-33281450 GCF_000817695.3 Arachis duranensis | reverse complement strand
TCAAAACCACAAGGAGCTTTTCTTCTTCTTCTGCATTCAATGTGGAATTGATGATCACTGGGAAGCTGTCCTTCTCACCAAGGAATGCATATTTAAGATGAGGGGGTAGTGGTTTTAACTCTTGTTGTGGTGCCTCTTCTTTGGTAGCTTCACTTGGTTCCTTTGATGCTTCCAATTTGTTCTCCTCTTGTTCCTTGATGTTATGGACCTCCTCTTGTTTTATTTGATGGTTTGTGTCAAGCACTTCTTCAACCAAAGAGTCTACTACATCAATCCTCATGCAATTTTCTTTCTCAACAGGGTGTTGCATTGCTTTGAAGACATTTATGGTCATTTGCTCATCATGCACTCTGAAAATCATCTCTCCTTTTTCCACATCAATGATTGTTCTAGCTGTAGCCAGAAAGGGTCTACCAAGAATGACTGAATTGTTTCCCTCTTCATCCATGTCTAGGACCACAAAATCAGCTGGAAATATGAAGTTTCCCACTTTCACCAAGAGGTTCTCAACTACTCCATTTGGTATTTTGATGGATCTGTCAGCAAGTTGGAGTGACATTCTTGTGGGTTTAAGCTCTTCAATCATCATTTTCTTCATCATGGTGAGTGGCATTAGGTTAATGCTTGCTCCCAGATCACAAAGTGACTTGTCAACAGCCATGCTCCCAATCGTGCAAGGTATGAGAAAGCTGCCAGGGTCTTTGAGTTTTGGGGGTAGCCCTTTTTGAATGATGGCACTACACTCTTGATTGAGAATCACCGTTTCTTTTTCTTGCCAACTTCTCTTCTTGGTGATTAATTCCTTAAGAAACTTTGAATATAATGGCATCTGTTCCAAAGCTTCTGCCAATGGGATGTTGATTTCAAGTTTCTTGAAGATTTCTAGGAACCTTGGGAATTGTTGGTCCTTTGCTCCTTTGTGTATCCTAGTTGGGTATGGAAGCTTGGGTACATAAGCTTTTACTCCCTCATTTTTGTTTTCTTGTTGTGGATTCACACTCCCATTGCTATCATGGTTGCTCCTTTGTCTGGGTGGATTGCCTTGTGGCTTGACAACTTCTTTGCCTTTGTTAGATGTTGAAGCCTTTTCTTCATCTTGCCTTTCCACATGTACTTCCACTGTGTCTTGCTCTTTGGGTTTTGTTGCTTCTTTATTCGAACTTTCACCAACTACCTTGCCACTTCTTAACTGCAGAGCCTTACATTCTTCTCTTGGGTTGGGTATTGTGTCACTTGGGAGAACATTGGTTGGTCTCTCGGCTTGTTTGGCTAATTGTCCCACTTGTCTCTGAATATTCTTCATGGTGACCTCATGTTCCTTGTGTCCCTTAGCTAAGGCTTGAGTGGTTTGAGCAAGTGCTTGCAAGGTTGCTTCAAGACTTGAGATTCTAGTTTCATGATGGTCAATTGGGGGTATGATGGGAGTTGATTGTTGTTGGAAGTTGTTGGATGGATTAGTGTGGTAATTTTGTGAGTTGGATGATGGTGCAGAGAAGTTATTTTGGTGAGTTTGTGA
>NC_029773.3:33229540-33278785 GCF_000817695.3 Arachis duranensis | reverse complement strand
TTGATACGTAAAAATTTGATTTCACGTACAACCGGCAAGTATACCGGGTCGTATCAAGTAATAAAACTCACAAAGAGTGAGGTCGATCCCACGGAGATTGGTAGATTAAGCAACTTTAGTTAAATGGTAGATTTAGTCAAGCAAACATGGTTTTGATTTTATGAGCATTTTGATTTTTGGACATAATTGCAAGAATTTAAATGGCAAAGAATGTAAAGAACTAGAAGAGAGAAATGAAATAAAAGTAAATAGCGGAAACTTAAATTGCAAGAAACTTAATTGACATCAAAAGTAAATTGCAAGAAAATAAAGTGTTGAATTCTAAAGAGCAAAAGAGTAAATAGCAAGAAATAAAGAAACAGAATGTAAATGACAAGAATAATAAATTGCAAGAGTGTAGAAGGGAATTGGGCAATGGGTATTCAAACACTAAGAGCAAAAGAAATGAGAATTAATGATAGAGAGGATCATTAGGGATCAGAGATGCAAGTTTTCATGAATTGATGTTAGTCAAATCCTTCTCAATCATGGGTATAGATCCATGGCAAGTGGGTAGTTGAATCCCAATCTCTTGGTGATTCAATCTCTCTCAACATAACCAATTGCCACTCTCGTGATCTAATTGTTCATGAGAAGAGATGAAGTTCAAATCTAATCCAGCCACACAATTCCCATAATCTCAACCAAGGAGAGTTACATCTCACATACTAACCAAGGTGTATTGATTAAAGGAATTATGAAAGGATGAACTCTAAACTGAGTTATGTGGCTCATTCCTCAAATTCACCACATAATTCATATAGATTAACCCCTCTCTCGATGGTGGTTGAATCTTTGAAGAACAAGAGTTCCCTCTTTAGATCAACCACTAGAATTGAGGAGGAAAAGATGAGTTCACCAATTCATTCTAACAAGCAGAGCTCTTCCCCCTAATGAAAGTGGGGTTTAGTGAATCATTGCTCCAATTTCAACAACAATTGACATAAATCAAAATTAAACTAAAAGCAAATAAAGATGAAGAAGAATAAAGAAAGGCTTAAAGCTTAAGAAAATGAAGAAGAGAAATTCCAAAGAAAACAAAAAATGCTCTCCGGGTATCCTCCCGGAAGTGCTAAAGAGTTCTCAAGTAAAAATGCTAAAAGTATGAAAAAGTTCTAAGTGTCAAAAGTCTAAAAAAGTCCCTTACAAGTACACCAATCTCTTCTATTTATACTACTCCCAAAACTTCTTCAGAGATCTTCAATTTGGGTTAGCAATGTGGGCTTTCTCATTGTTGAATTCTTGGTTTAATTGAAGAAGTTGCTGGCCTTTGTGAGGAATAGGGGAAGCAGAGCAAGTTGGCAACCATTATGGCCCATTGAGGGGCGTTATTGGCAATAACTCCAGGCTTAATGCATGTTGGCAACGTGCATGACATTTCCCTGGAAGTGAAGTTTGAGACTTGGGCGTTGCTAGCCCAAGTTGTTGCTAACAACTTGCTTTTCCTCTTCTTGGCTCTACTTTCATGCTAAATGTAGCCCAAAATTTGAGTGTCAACCTTCTGCTTCAATATAGACTATTATACATCATTGGAAAGCTCTTGATGTCTATTTTCCAATGCCACTGGAATCACCTCATTTGGACTTTCCTAGCTCAAGTTATGCTTCCTCAAAGAAGGTAAGGTCAAGCTGCCAAGTTGTTGCCAAAAATGCACCTATACTCTCAAGTTGGCAACGTGCCCGTGCCTAACCTCCCAAGGCAAGGACTTGGGGCTGGCGTTGTTACAAAACACGCCCCCTTGCTAGCACGTTAGCAACGTGCTCGTACCCCCCTCCAGGGCTCATCTCTAACCTTCTTGAATTTCAACTTCATGTTCTTGTTTTTAGGGCCTAAAGATGACTCTGGTTTGGCTTCAATTTTGTGCTCCACCATAGACTATCATATATGGTTGAAAAGCTCTGAATGTTAGCTTTCCAACGCAACTGGAAGCACTCAATTTGGATCTCTGTAGCTCAAGATATCTTCCATTGAAGAGAACATGGTCAGGCTGCCTTGTTGGAGTTGTTGTGGATAACGCCCCTATATTCCAAGTTAGCAACGTGGTGCCTCTATTCTTCATCATCCAAAGCTTCCTGGCGTTGTTGCTAAACACGCCAATGTTTTCTTGAGTTGGCAACGTGCTCGATGCTTCTTCAAGGCTCTAAACATTGCTTCCCACGTTGGCAACGTGGCTGGCAAGGCTTCCTGGCATTGGCAACGTGGTTGGCAAGGCCTCCTGGCGTTGGCAACGTGGTTGGCAAGGCTTCCTGGCGTTGGCAACGTGGTTGGCAAGGCTTGGCGTTGGCAACTTGATTCTGGCGTTGGCAACTTGGCTGGCAGCACATTCTGGCGTTGGCAACCTGGCTGGCAGTACATTCTGGCGTTGGCAACCTGGCTGGCAGCACATTCTGGCGTTGGCAACCTGGCTGGCAGCACATTCTGGCGTTGCCAAGGAACACGCCAATGATAGTGGCGTTGGCAACGTGCTTGAGGTTGTTTCCTATGGTGCCAAAGTTGCTTGGTGTTGCCTTGAATAACGCCTATGGTTCTTGGCGTTGGCAACGCCCTCGAGCTCCTCTTCAACGCTTAATTCTTGTTGCTTGGCGTTGCCTTGAATAACGCCAATGAAGTAGCACGTTGGCAACGTGCTCAAGCTTCCTGGCTGGGCAAAGTTCCTTGTTTGTGTGGCGTTGCCTAGGGACACGCCTATGGTTCCTGGCATTGGCAACGCCCTCGAAGCTCCTTCATGGCCCAAGTTCCTTGCTTGTGTGCGTTGTCCATAGTAACTCACTCCTTTCTCCAAGTTAGCAACGCCAACTTCTCTTCCAAGGCTGCCTGGCGTTACCTTCAACAACGCAGCCTATTCTTCAAGTTGGCAACGCCAACTTTGCTTCTCCAGGGCTGCCTGGCGTTGCCATGAACAATGCCCACTATCTCCAAGTTGGCAACGCCAACTTCTTCTTCTTGCCCAGCTTGCATCATTCTTGCTTCCATGCTTCCTTGTTTCATCACCTATCATCAACAAAGGAAATAGCTTCAAAGTCTTACCAATTCATGCAATAAATTTCATGAGATTCATTCATACTCATTCATGTATGTATTCTTTAAATCATTTGCATGAATTTGGCTAGAATCAACATGTTCCTTGGTGTTCTCATGCATGAAGATAAAACTCATAAAAGGACTTGTTTATTTAGAGAAAATGAGTGAGAGTAAGCTAAAACCAACTAAACTAACTAGCTAATATAACAAATATGCAATTGCATCAACGCTCATCATCATTCTCACTTATGAACGCGTGCCTGACAACTACTTCCGTTCTACGTGCAAACAAGGCTTGAATGTTTATCTCTTGGATTCCTTAATCAGAATCTTCGTGGTATAAACTAGAATTGAGGGCGACATTCTTGAGAATCCGGAAGATCTAAACCTTGTCTGTGGTATTCTGAGTAGGATTCAGGGATTGAATGACTATGACGAGCTTCAAACTCGCGATTGTGGGGCGTTAGTGACAGACGCAAAAGAATCACTGGATTCTATTCCGACATGATCGAGAACCGACAGATGAATAGCCGTGCTGTGACAGAGCGCGTTGAACATTTTCACTAAGAGGACGGGACTGTAGCCATTCACAACGGTGATGCCCAACATACAGCTTTCCATGGAAAGGAGTAAGAAGGATTGGATGAAGACAGTAGGAAATCAGTGAGACAGAAGGGACAAAGCATCTCCATACGCTTATCTGAAATTCTCACCAATGAATTACATAAGTATCTCTATCTTTATTTTATGTTTTATTCATCTTTTAATCATTAATCCTCCATAAGCATTTGAATCCGCCTGACTGAGATTTACAAGATGACCATAGCTTGCTTCATACCAACAATCTACGTAGGATCGACCCTTACTCGCGTAAGGTTTATTACTTGGATGACCCAGTGCAGTTGCTGCTTAGTTGTGCGAAGTTGTGATAAAGAGTTGAGATTGCAATTGAGCGTACCATGTTGATGGCGCCATTGATGATCACAATTTCGTGCACCAAACTCTAACATGGGGAAAGGAGGCAAATAGCAATGTTATTGGAAAAGGTGAATGCCAATAACATTTGCGAAGGACCAAGAGGCAATGTTAGTGATGACAAGTCATTATATACCCATTTTTCAAGCTAATTTCACTTGTTTTATTAATCTTTATGCACTTTCTTGCATCCTAAGTAAGTGATTTGGAATGAAAATGCACAACTTCTTTAAATCAAGCAACCACCATTAAATTGATGCTAAATCATGAGGTTTAAGCAAGAATTAATTGATTTATAAGCCTTGTGAATTTAGTGATACTTTGATTGGTTGTTTTGATTATTTGAAGGTGAAGAAAAGAAGAAAAGAGGAAGCGTCTTAAGAAAGCGTGGCCCAAGAGATAAGAAGTGTGGCGCATAGAAGGAGGAAGCAAACATTGCCCTCCACAAGGGCACACTGCCCTCCAGGAGAGCAACATAATGAACCAAGCCTTGAAAAGCAACATTGCCCTGCCCACAACAAGGGCGGAGCACAATTTGATGCTAAGGATCAAAGAGAGCAAAAACTCTGCCCTGCCCTCCTCAAGAGCAATATCGGGCTTCACCCAAGAAAAATTCAAAGGAAATTACTTCATAATGCTTCCTATGGGTTTCGAACCCAAGGACAAAGAGGAAGGGAGTAGCGCTCAAGCACAATAAAATCAAGCAAAAAGTGGCTTGCTTTCATTCTCCATGAATCGAACACGGCACCATGAGGAAACAAGGAACTAAGCATGACTTTGGTGCCAAGAAAACCAAGGAAAAAGGAGTAACATGTGCCTCCACCGAGTATCGAACGTGGGACTTCACCTTTGGCACATTGCCCTGCCCTCCACAAGGGCAAGGCAGCATTTCTTGGTGCATGGTGCAGCATCTTGGCACGGCCAGGACTTGAACTCTCGGCCAGCAGCAGCACGCACGGGCAGCAGAATCTGGCGCACCAAGAAAACTCTGCCCTGCCCTCCACAAGGGCAGGGCAGCATCCTGTAGCACCACACACACCAAGCACGCACGCAACAAGGGCCGCACGCACCCTTTCCTGCCCTGCCCTCCACAAGGGCAGGGCAGCCTCCTGGAAGCCACTTTTCTCATGGGCTGAAAATTGGATTAAAAATCCAATTAAATTCATTTCTTCACCAAATCAAAAGCCCATCCAAATACCAAAATCCAAGAATAGAAAGTGTATAAATAGAAGATAGTTTGATGTAATTAGAGCTCTTCTTTTACTTTTGACTTTTGAACCTTCTTTTGATTTTTGAATTCTGAGACTTCATTGAGAGCTAGGAACTGAGATTTCAGATAATTGGGGAGGAGAATTGATCTCTCTTCTTCCTCGTTCTTGTTTGAGCGTTTTTACTTTTCTTGTTTGAGTCTTGGGTGTGAAGAATTGAGGAAATTCTGTCTCAATCTCCATTCAAGATCTCTTTAATTTCCTTGCTGCATAATTGAGTTCAATTACATTTTCTTTGCTGCTTCTTCTTTAATTTCTTGTTAATTGCTTTGTGAACTTGGATCTGGGAAGGCAATTGAGATCTAGACTTTGCTATCTAGTCTCTGGAGCCTTAGATCTCATTTTCCTTTTGGTTCTTCTGTGAACCCCTGCTGTAATTTAATTTCATTTCCTGTTTGAATTCTAGTTACTTCCAATTCATCTTCTGCTTTATTAATTGTTGCAATTAAATTTCCCTTGCTTGAATTCTGAAATCCCAATCCTCAAATCCCTTTTTTCCATTCAAGCAATTTATATTTCTTGCACTTTAAGTTACTGCAATTTACATTTCTTGCACTTTAAGTTTCAGTCATTTAATTTCTTGCTCTTTAAGATTCAGCATCTTTACTTTCAGTTCTCTTTAATTTCTGTAATTCATCCCTCTCCCTTTACATTTTCTGCTATTTACTTACTATTGGATACAAAATCACTCAACCAATACTTGATTCGCTTGACTAAATCAACTACTGAACTAAAATTGCTCAATCCTTCAATCCCTGTGGGATCGACCTCACTCCCGTGAGTTTTATTACTTGATGCGACCCGGTACACCTGCCGGTGAGTTTTGTGTTGGATCGTTTTCCACACATCAGTTAGTAGTCACATTAGTGCCACTAACGTTGAAGTTAACATGTATCATTTTGGTTTGGAACGTTAGTGAAAAAGGTGATCATCACTAACATTCTTGAACCCACATTTTCACTTAACGTTAACACCACTAATGTCCTAACTAACATCCATGCCTAACTCACACTTTTCTGCAAGCAAAGCTGAGCCCACTGAAGATTGTAACTGCTTCAACTCAAGATCAAAGGCCCATATCCAAGACTTGAAGAACTAACTAGAAGATCAAGTAGAGTGGTATATATAGGAGTAATTTTGAGCTAGAGAGAAGCTGGGCATTTTGGAGAACTACCCTCTGTATATTTACTTTTCTACATTTTCTAGTTTGTTGAAAATGTATTCTCTTCTACCATTTTTCATTTCCAGAGCTATGAACAACTAAACCCCTTTCATTGGGTTAGGGAGCTCTATTGTAATTTGATGGATCAATTATAGTTTTCATTCTTCTTCCTCTTTCTTTTCTCTTGATTTACTAGAAAGCTTTCGATCTTAATTCAATTGGTTAGTTGTCTTGGAAAAGAAACTCTCCATAATTGGATCTCCTTTGAGCCTTGGAAAAGGGATGAGGAGATCATGCTAGAAATGCTTTCTCATGTTGGACCAAATTGGGGTTTGGACGGATATAGTGACATGTAATCCTCCCAACACTTTGATTTGGAAATACACGTGGTATAATCAGTGACCATACTTCATCTCTTCCCATGAGAAATTAAATCAAGGAATTGGGCAATTGTTCAAGCTTAGAGAGATTGGGTTGCCAAGGAATTGGGATCTAATCATCTAAGATTGCCAAGGAGATCAATGAATGCATTGATTGAGGAAGAGATGAGAATGAACTTGATCCGGAGAATGCAACGTCTCCTAAGCCCAATGAATCCCCCTTTTCTGATCTTACCCATTCTCTTTACTTCTTGCCATTTATCTTTATGTCCATTTTCCCAAATCCCCATTTAAGATTCTGCAATTTACTTTCTCGCCATTTAATTTTCTGCAATTCTCAACTAAAGTTATGTTTAGCTCAACTAGCACATTCTTCCAACTAAAGTTGCTTGACCAATCAAAACCTGTGGGATTCGACCTCACTCTATTGTGAGTTTTTACTTGATGACAATTCAGTATACTTGCCGAAGGGAAATTTGTTGAGAGACAAGTTTTCGTGCATCAAGTTTATGGCGCCATTGCCGGGGATTGATTTTGTATCGACAATGATTAAGTTGGAAGTTCACTAGATTGAGCATTTTCTTTTGATTGTTTATTTTATCTAGTCATTTACCTTTAGTTTCAGTTATTTTCTTCCTTTATCCCCTCTACCTTTTTGCTTTCTTTTTCTTTGTTGTTATTTACAATTTTGTTCACTAACCCACTAACTGTTTGATCATTTGCACCACTCACACTAACAGCTACTCTAACAAGAATAATCTCTTCATTTTATTTCTTGTTGTGGGTTTTGTTAGTTGTATGACAGGGAGAAGAAAGGGAGCTTCAACTTCCTTTGATTCCGAACCTGAGAGGACCTTCCTTAGATTAAGGAGGGAAGCAAGAGGGAAAATAGTTGTTGGTGCTGAGGAAGAGGAAGAGTATTTTGAAACAAACATAAAGGAGAACTTGGAAAACAACCATGAAGAAGAAGCTCACAACCATGCCAGAGAAGTCCCTGTGAATCATGCTGGGCAAGAAAGAAGAGTTCTAGGCTCTTACATTAATCCAAACCCAGGAAATTGTGGAAGTAGTATCCAAAAGCCAACCATACATGCCAATAACTTTGAATTAAAACCCCAGCTCATCACCCTTGTTCAGAACAACTGTTCATTCGGAGGAAGTGCCCAAGAAGACCCCAATCAACATTTAACCACCTTCCTAAGAATATGTAACACTGTAAAGTCTAATGGTGTTCATCCGGATGTCTATAGACTGCTTTTGTTCCCATTTTCACTTAGGGACAAAGCATCTAAATGGCTGGAATCCTTCCCGAAGGAGAGCTTAACAAATTGGAAAGATGTGGTGAACAAATTTTTTGCGAGATTCTACCCTCCTCAAAGAATCAACAGGCTGAGAGCTGAGGTACAAACCTTCAGTCAACAAGATGGTGAAACTCTCTATGAGGCTTAGGAGAGGTTTAAGGACTTAACAAGAAGGTGCCCACCGGACATGTTCAATGAATGGGATTGATGATTGAATTTTTGACGGTTTAGAATTTCACAAATGAATTCTCGTTGCAAGTATAGTTTCTAAACCAATCACTAATCCTTTCATACAAAACGTTGTTTGTCACTAAAACAAACCCCTAAAATTTATAAATCGAAGCATTCAAACCTCGGGTCGTTCTCCCTAGGAATTACAATAAAGTGTCTTGTTATTGGTTATGAGTTATTTTGGGGTTTTTTGAGATTTTAGACAAGAAATAGAAATGGCAAAGAAAATAAACTAACAACTAACAAAGCTCTTGGCAAGATATGAGAACTAGAAGTCCTATCCTAGTTATCCTCCTCAATTGTGATGACAAATTGTCCATTACTCCCACTTAGTTAACCTCTAACCATGGAGGAAAGTCAAGTGGATGAATCAATTTGATTCCTCAAGTCCTAATCAACTCCTAAAGGAAAGACTAGCTTTAGAGGCATTCAAATCAATTAGCAACTTCTAATTATCAATCAACAAAGGAATTAGATAACTCAAGAGTCACTAATTACTCTTCCAAAGCCAAGAGGAACAAAAGCTACACTAAAACCAAACCAAGCATTTCATCAAACACTTGGAAGGCACAAAAGAAAAGCATAGTAAATTGATAACAAGAATGAAATCTAACAACAACTAATTGCAAAGAATTAACAACAACAAATCAAATGAACACAATTATTATGAATTACCTCTAATTGAATTGAAAGAGAGTAGAAAGAACAAAAGTAGATCTACAACAAAACATAGAAACAACATAAAGGAAATTACAACAAAAGAATAGAAGAAGAATGAATCTAACAACAAGGAATTGAAGAGTAGAAGTAGAGGAATGAATGAATTAGAATCTAGATCTAAGAACTAACCTAATCCTAATCCTAATCCTAATTCTAGAGAGAGGTGAGAGCTTCTCTCTCTAGAAACTACTTCTAAAACTAAACTATGACTAATGGTAACTAACTTGTCCATCCCTCTTTAATCCTTGGCTTAAATAGGATCAGAAATGAGTTGGATTGGGCCCACAAGGCTTGTAAATTTGCTAGCCACGAGTTTGCATAAAGTGAATCACGTGCACCAACGGCACGTACGCGTACAGTGCGCGTACGTGTCCTTATACGTATAGCAACTATGGCAAATCTTATATCGTTTCGAAACCCCGAATGTTAGCTTTTCAACCCAACTAGAACCGTATCATTTGAACTTCTGTAGCTCAAGTTATGGTGGATTAAGTGCAAAGAGGTCAGCTTGACAGCTTTTGCGATTCCTTTATTTCTTCATGAGTTCTCCATTTTTACATGCTTTTCCTTTATTCCCTTGGTCCAATCCTTGCCTCCTAAATCTGAAATCACTTAGCAAACATATCAAGGCATCTAATGGAATCAAGGAGAATTAGATTTAGCTATTTTAAGTCTTAAAAAGCATGTTTTCATTCTTAAGCCCAATTAAAGGAGAATATACAAAATCATGCTATTTCATTGAATAAATGTGGGTAAAAGGTGATAAAAATCCCCTAAAATCAATACAAGATAAACCCTACAAATGGGGTTTATCAACCTCCCACACTTAAACCAAGCATGTCCTCATGCTTAAACCAAGAATGAAGTAAAGGGCATGGCATTTATTCAATGGAACTAACTAAATGCAATCTACTTATATGCAACTATCTAAATGAATGCAATTGCTAGGTCAAAATAAATCAATTCCCAAGAAGCATATATGCACAAGGGCTAAGGACTAGCAAGTCTAATCCAAAATTGAATTGAGTTATTAAATATTTTTACAAACTTACATGAAGAGATGATCATAGGCGAAAACATGAAATTGAGCATCAAACCCTCACCGGATGTATTTGCACTCTATTCGCTCAAGTGTTTAGGGTTGATTCTCTCAATTCTCCCCTAATCATGCTTTCCAAGATTTATTCTTCTTCTAACAATCAACATATATTTCATGCATGCATACAAGTATCATGAGGTCTTTTCTTTGGTTGTAATGGGGCTAGGGTTAAGGTATGATGCATATATGGTTAAGTGAGCTTGAAATTTGAATCTTTGATAAGCTTAGACTTCCCAACTAACCTATGACAACCTATACAATTAAATTCTAACCTAACTACCCATTCCTCACTTTTCCACATACTCATGCATTTCATTTTCATTTCACAACACTTATGCATTTATCTTTATTGAGCTTCACTTTGCTTTGGGGCATTTTGTCCCCTTTTTATTGCTTTTTCTTTTTCTTTTATTTTTCTATTTTTTTTCTTTTCCATATTATTTTTCTTTTCTTTTTCTTTTGTTTTTCTTTTTTTTTCTTTCTATATACAAGAACCTCAATGCATAAGGTTTTACATTTGATCAATACATGAGTATGTACCCAATTCCCAATATTTCCAATAATAATACAAAATACACCCTTTTATTCACCCAATGTCCCAAGATTCCCACACTTGAATGATACTCACACACACTAACCTAAGCTAATCAAATATCCAAATTAAGGACTTGTATTATTTTTTGCTTTAGGCTTGTAATGTGATAAAATTAAGAACAAGTGCGTTAATCATAGGCTCAAATTTGGCTAACAATGGAAGATAAAAGGTAAGGCTTTTTGGGTAAGTGAGCTAATGAAATGATGTCCTCAATCATATAAATGCATGAATACACAAAATAATGGACATAAAGAATCAAACAAATCAAAGATTACAATCATAGGAAGAGAATAATGCACACAAGAAGGAAAAATAAGTGGTTATAAGATGTAACCACATCATTAGGCTCAAAACTCACTTGCTTGTATTCTTAGCTCAAAAACATGATCCACAAGATATATAATTCAAGCAAGTTTAATGAAAAGTTTTCACTCAAATCAATTGGTGCCCTATAGATAGAAATCCTTGAAAAATTTCATTATTTTGACTAAGCTTATTGTGTATACATATGCAAAAATTAAGAAAATGCAACAAAAATCCTAAATACCTAAAATGAAATACAAAAGTGTTGGGATTAGAAATTTGTCACCCAAAATTGCCGATCGGTCGGACGACCTCCCCACACTTAAAAGTTTGCACCGTCCTCGGTGCACTCAAAGATGAGCAAGGGGTACAGCGAATCTCCAGATTGCTGCGTATTCTTAGTCTTGCTTCCGTTATCGCTTGTGGTGCATTCGTCATGAAAAACAAAAATATAACACCATAAGATGAGAAGATATAAAAGCAAGGAAGCATACATTGTTGGAATTAGGTAAATCACTAGAAATGAGTGAGTGAATTAGTGTGACATTAATGACAAATAGGTGTGTGAATTCTAAATTGCACGGTTTAGAACACACATTAGCATAAAAGCTATGTCACAAAAGAAGCATGCACTTTACTCATTCTAGTATGCTTGAGATGCTCTAAGTAAACTTGTAAGGTAAAACAAGCATTAAAGAAGCATGGAAGCATTCAAGTCAAACATACATGAATGCATAGAATCATGAAATACAATGCATTAGGATAAATGCACAACATCCATCAAGAATTTGCCTAATCACAGAAAAAGGCTCAAACCACATGGTGGCCAAATCATGTAATTCAAGAAGAGTTACAAGCTCGAAGGCAATTCTCATCACTTGGTATTCGTAAAAGGTAAGCATGAAGAACTCAAAACCAAGTAGCAAAATATAACTTCAACGATAGAATCCAACAAAGAATATTTAAAACAATTATGCTAAGATAGCATTCAATTAGTAATAAGCAGTAACATATGGTAAGCAAAATCCATAATCCAACACTTATAATGGAAAGAGAGAAAAATGAAATGAAAACTAAATTAAAACTAACTAATCAACTACCTTACTAACTAATTAACTAACTAAAATAAATGGTTATCAATGGTGTTTGAAAGTGTTGGATGAGGGGTAGAAGAAGGAAAGAAGAAAGGAGAAGGAAAGAAATGGAAAGAGGGGAAGAAAAGAGAAGTGTTGAGAAAAAGGGGATCCGCGCGTACGCGTACATGGCACGTGCGCGTGGGTTGTGGTGCAATGGACCCGACGCGTACGCGTACAGGGTGTGTCCGCATCGAAGGATTATTTCGAGAGTGGCGCACACGCGTCATGTGCGCGTGCGTGCGAATAGGTTTGTGCCAAAGGCACAACGTTGGCGCCGCGCAAGCACAACTCTCTGGAAAATGCATGGAGGGTGGAACTTCTCAATCCACACGTACGCACGCATTGCGCGCGCGCGTGGATGGTCCAAAACGCTTGATGCACACGTACGCACGCAGTGCGCGTATGCATGGGTGGTGCTCTATTTTTTTATTTTCTCTATGTTTTTGCACCAATCCAAGTATTCTAATCCTCCAAACAGCTACCAAAACACGCTAAAACCTTATTTAACATGATAAAATACTAATTAAACTCAACAAACTAATCAAAATATGAAATTTAACTACTTTTACCAATATGTACAAAAAGAGAAAATGAAAAGAAGTTACCATGGTGGGGTGTCTCCCACCTAGCACTTTTATTTATTGTCCTTAAGTTGGACTTATGGGGAGCTCCTCTCAAGGTGGCTTGTGCTTGAATTCATCTTGGAACTCCCACCAATGCTTGGTTTTCCATTGTGCCCCAAGATTTCCTATGGGTTGAGCCAAGTGTTGATGGAGTTCTTCACAAGCTTGCGGCTCCCAATGTTGATCCTCTTTTTCTAATCCGAGATCCCACACTTTGTTTTCACACCCGTCTTGAGGTTGATCATCATTATTAGTCTAACTGGGTGGTGAGTAAGGTGAATTCTCTATATAGTGGCTAACAATCCTCCTAGACCCATCTATTTGAGCACTATTCCCACTTTTGTATTCAACTCTTGAAGTATCAACCAAAATGAGCCTTGATTTGCAACGCCAACCACGAAACATCTTTCGCTTATGCTTCATCCCACAAAGCATCCTAAGTTGAGCATCCGTTTCAAGCAAGCTATACTCAAGTGGGATAATGAAGCTAATAAAAATGAATTTTACCCACTTAAATGAAGGGTTAGATGACAACCTAGGCAAAGATGCTCCCAAAGATCTTGACAAAGCATAGCCAACCCTCGTTCTTCTATCTCTAGGGACTTCCACCTCTTCACAAGATCTCTTAATCTCAATCCTTTGTTCAACAATTTTATCAAAACCTTTTCCCTTACTTAAATTATAATAGGGAGGGTGAGAAAAATTTACATCCTCAACGCTTTCAAATCCAACCGAAGAAGGTTTTTCATGCTCAAAGGATTCTTTATTACTAAGACTTGATGCTCGATCTTCATCACCAAGGGAACTCAATTCTTGCCCTATCCTATCCAAGTCTTCATATGGAATATGCCTTGAAAGGTGTGCACTTTCCTCCCTAGCATCAATTTCAATCATCTTGGAGGGGTTTTCTTCAACTCTATGTTCCCATGGAGGCTCCGCATCTCCTAAGTCTTCTACCACTTCTTCCTTATCTTCAACAATTACAGCTTCCTCCAATTGTTCCAATACAAAGCAACTTCCTTCATTTCCCTCCGGAGTTTCCAATCTCTCCTTCATGCTATGTTCTTCATTTGATTCTCCACATGTAGCCATGGGAGTTCCTTGAGTGTTCAAGCATTGGGAGGCTAATTGATTTGTTACCGCATCCAAGGCGGCCATGAAATTTTGCACATCTCTTTTCATCTCTTCCTGCCCTTGAACAAGAACACCAAGGGTTTCATCCATTAGAGATTGGGGTGGGTGGAAGGGTTCATCATTTTGGAAGCAGGGTTCATAGTAGGAAGGTGGTTCTTCTTGGTAGAATTGTGGTGGTTCAATGTTTTCCACTCTTTTCACTTGTTGCACAACACACTCCATGGTTGCTTGAAATCGATCCAATGCTTCTTTGAGATGATCCCTTGACTATTGTTCCTCTTGGATATCATGAGTAGGACCATAGGGCTCTTGGATTGAAGGACATGAGTATTCTTCCATGGGAGGTTGTGGTGGAAAGCAGTATTCATCTTGTGGTTGAAAATTTTCATATATTAGAGGTGGTTCATCTTGGTAATAATGTGAAGGAGGTGGCTCTTGAAAATGTTGATGTTGGAGTGGTGGTGGCTCTATGTGTGGTTCATATTGCTCATATGGTTGTTGGTAGGATGGATATAGATTAGGGTCATATGAAGGTGTTTGGTAAGAAGGGGCTTGTGAGTATGGTTGGGAGTTATGTTGAGGATATGGTTCATAGGAATATGGTGGTGGTTCTTGAAAGTCACAAGGTGATTGATGAGCGGATAATTTATACGCTTTTTGGCATTGTTTTTAGGTAGTTTTTAGTAAGTTCAAGCTACTTTTAGGGATGTTTTCATTAGTTTTTATGTTAAATTCACATTTCTAGACTTTACTATGAGTTTGTGTGTTTTTCTGTGATTTCAGGTAATTTCTGACTGAAATTGAGGGACTTGAGCAAAATTCTGAAAAAGGCTGACAAAAGGACTGCTGATGTTGTTGGAATCTGACCTCCCTGCACTCGAAATGGATTTTCTGGATCTACAGAACTCCAATTGGCACTCTCTCAACGGCGTTGGAAAGTAGACATCCAGAGCTTTCCAGCAATATATAATAGTCTCACGTCATGTACATGCTGCTGAACGCCAAGTAACTTGGCGTTGAACGCCAAGTACATGCTGCTGTCTGGAGTTAAACGCCATCTTGACCATTCGGTCTTTTGATCACGTTTTAGGGGGCTGGTCATTCGGCCATGCCTGAACCTTTCACTTATGTATTTTCAACAGTGGAGTTTCTGCACACCATAGATTAAGGGTGTGGAGCTCTGCTGTACCTCAAGTTTCAATACAATTATTATTACTTTCTATTCAATCTCTTTTATTCTTATTCCAAGATATACGTTGCACAACACTTTGATGAATGTGATGATCCGTGACACTCATCATCATTCTCACTTATGAACGCACGTGATTGACAACCACTTCCGTTCTACTCTAGGCCGGGCGCTTATCTCTTAGATTCCCCAACAGAATCTTCGTGGTATAAGCTAGATAGATGGCGGCATTCATGGGGATCCGAAAAGTCTAACATTGTCTGTGGTATTTCGAGTAGGATTCCGGGAATATGGAAAGTCTAACCTTGTCTGTGGTATTTCGAGTAAGATATCGGTATTGAATGACTGTGACGAGCTTCAAACTCCTGAAGGCTGGGCGTGATGACAAACGCAAAAGAATCAATGGATTCTACTCCAACCTGATTGAGAACCGATAGATGATTAGCCATGCTGTGACAGAGCATTTGGACCATTTTCACTGAGAGGATGGGATGTAGTCATCAACAAGGGTGATGCCTCCAGACGATTAGCCGTGCAGTGACAGCGCATAGGACCGTTTTCCCGAGAGGATTAAAAGTAGCCATTGATGATGGTGATGCCCTACATACAGCTTGCCATGGAAAGGAGTAAGAAGGATTGGATGAAAGCAATAAGAAAGTAGAGATTCGAAAGGATTCTAGCATCTCCACACGTCTATCTGAAATTCCCACTATTGATTTACATAAGTATTTCTATCCCTTTTTATTTTCTATTTATTATTAATTTTTGAAACACATAACCTTTTAATCTGCCTAACTGAGATTTACAAGGTGACCATAGCTTGCTTCATACCAACAATCTCTGTGGGATCGACCCTTACTCATGTAAGGTATTACTTGGATGACCCAGTACACTTGCTGGTTAAGTTGAACGGAGTTGTGAGCTTCTCTAACAGTGCCTGGAACTCTTAGATCACAATTTCGTCCACCAGTGATTCACCATAGCCATTGGATTGATATGCATCAAAAAATGGCTCTTCTTCATAGTGCATAGGTGGAGGTTATTGCCATGAAGATTCATCATATGCATATGGCTTCTCCCACCTTTGATTGTTCCATCCTTGATACACATCTTCATTGTAATCTCCACTTCCTACAACATAGTTGTAATCACACTCATAGCCAAAATGAGAATTCATGGTGAAAAGAGAAAATAAAAATAAAAACTACTAAGAAATAACGAAACAAAGTCCTAACTAGCAAGCAATCCAAAAAAATCAAGCTATTCACAATATTCACATATATACAATAACCAATAACATAACACCATTGCAATTCCCCGGCAACGGCGCCATTTTGATGATTGAATTTTTGACGGTTTAGAATTTCACAAATGAATTCTCGTTGCAAGTATAGTTTCTAAACCAATCACTAATCCTTTCATACAAAAAGTTGTTTGTCACTAAAACAAACCCCTAAAATCAATAACCGAAGTATTCAAACCTGGGTTGTTCTCCCTAGGAATTACAATAAAGTGTTCTTATTATTGGTTATGAGATATTTTGGGGTTTTTGAGATTTTAGACAAGAAATATAAATGGCAAAGAGAATAAACTAATAACTAACAAAGTTCTTGGCAAGATATGAGAACTAGAAGTCCTATCCTAGTTATCCTCCTCAATTGTGACCACAAATTGTTCATTGTTATCACTTAGTTAACCTCTAACCATGGAGGAAAGTCAAGTGGATGAATCAATTTGATTCCTCAAATCCTAAATAAATAAGGGGACAAAATTACCCCAATGTTAAATTCAGAATTCAAAGATCAATGCACATATGATAGAATTAAAATACAAGGTTGAAACATGAGTATGGGTTGAAAAAGGGAATTATGGGTAGCTAGGCATGAATTTAAAAGTATATAGAATATATGTATATTAGGTGAGAGCTTAGGTTAATTAAAGATTCAATTTATAAAGCGCACTTAGCCATATATATATCCTTACCTGCACCTTGGCCCCATTACAACCCTGAAAAGACCTCATGATGTTTGCATTGGTATATTAACTGTTGTTGATGGGTTAGGAGAAAAACAAAAGTTAGAAAGCATGACTAGAGAAGAATAGAGTGATTACCCTATAGACTAGATATTAGAGCGTACATACATTATCAGTGAGGGTTCAATGCTTGAATTTTCATGTTTCCAGCCTTCATAAGCTATCTTCTTGCACTTTTATCGGTTTTATTATATGATGATAGAATTAGTGGAATTTGATTTATAATTGTTCTGAAGGGCTTATTTACTTTTGATCAAGTGGATAACAATCATATAGTTGCATTTATTTATATATGTAGGATTGCATTGCATTTCATGAGTTTCTGCATGTTCAAACTTATTTCCTTGTCTCCTTCAATTTAGCATGAGGACATGCTAATGTTTAAGTGTGGGGAGGTTGATAAACCACTATTTTATAGTTTATATTGTGTTTAATTGTGTGGTTTTGTCGTGATCCTTACCCACTTATTCATCAATTTAACATGCATTTAGATTTCCTTCCTGAATTTATTACATGTTTGAAAATTGCTTCCTAGAGACTTTAATTATTTAATTTTAATTCTCCTTTATTCCATTCGATGCAGTAATGTGTGTGTCAAGCGTTTCAGGCTTTATAGGGCATGAATGAGACCGTAATCTGTGTGTCAAGCGTTTCAGGCTTTATAGGGCATGAATGAGACGGAGATTGGAGAGGAAGCTAGCAAAAATGGAAGGAACATAAGAGTTTGAGGAGATAACCAGTGAAAAGTGACGCGGTCGCATGGCTCACGCGACCACGCGAAGGAGCGCAAATCGCAGTGACGCGGCCGCGCGGATTGGAAAGCACAAGCAACGTGATAGCGTGGACGACGCGAACGCGTGAAGAGGAAAAGCGCCAGCGACGCGTCCGCATGGACGACGCGATCGCGTGACATGCGCGATCTGCATAAACTGCAGAATCTGAAACCAGCGATTTTGGACCCTATTTCGGCCCAGTTTTCGGCCCGAAACAGCAGACCAGAGTCAGAGAATATGCAATATGATTAATTAATGCAAGGATTATTTCTTTTTAATTTAAATTTCATTCCAATAATCATGTCTTCTTTTAATTCCCTTTCATGTGCCATGGATTCTTTATTTACAATGTGTGAGTAGTTTCATTACTTGATGGGGAGTTGATTAAAAGGAACTCTTGAGTTGGAAGGATTGAAAGAAAATTTTGTAATTGGGTTAAATGTTGGATTGCTATCCTGTCATCGACGCCAATCCCTTTGAACTAAGTGGGTTGCAACTTGTGAACAGATCTGGCATTTCTACTTGTTTGACTTTCTCTTACCTAGTAAGGGATAACCAAACAGAACAACTATTAATTATAAATTAATCTTACAATCACACCATCAATGATAGAAATTCTAACCAATCAATTTCCAGTCAAGGCCTCTTATTTTTATTATTTAAAATTCCTCAATTTAAATCCCAATTTACTTAGCTCAACTCTTTTTGGAATATCTGATTAATAAAATAGCACATTTTTCTGCAACTCGTTGGGAGACAACCTGGGACTTAAAACTCCCAGTAATTTTAATTTAAACTTTCAGTTACATATTTCTAAATTGATAGGCAGATTTTCGGTGAGTTAAGAACTATACTTGCAATGTAACCATTTTAATAAATTTTTAATTCACCAGCTTCTGCACTCCATCAAGTCTACATGAGTGAGACTGGGTATCATGTAAACACTCAAGCTAGGCTGAGATACTTAGTCGGACAACTGCCTGTATTGCACCCTGGGATCACAAGATATGAGGACGTAAAGGATGAATTAGCACGAGCGGAATAAGATAGAGCCGAAAAGAGTCATGAATCAGTAAGGAAGGCACTGGAAGATTGGAAAAGGACTAGAATGAATCGGATGCAAGGAAGTGCAAGTGGACATAAAGAGGAAAAACAAGAAAGAGAGCATGAGCATTCCAATAAGTAAAAGGTGGTGGAGTTCCTTCGTCGTTCTATCTTTTTCAAGCTTTAAATAAGGAAAACCATGTATGAAATAGAACATGCTTCCATAGTAGTTTAGGAATTTTCAATTCTGGCTTTAGGATTTCATTGTTTAGGTCTAAGTGTGTTGGTCTGAGTCCCTGTCTTTCATTTTCATCATACTTACATGTATGCTTGTCCTTTAAGTCATATAAAAAGAAAATGTTATGAAAAACAAGAGTGGGGTTAACTTGTGAAGTGAATTTTGAATGTTTGTAGTATGGTGATTGATTAGCTAAGTTGGTTCACCAACAAGGTATATAGGCAACTATATGCTCTAAACCACATGCTTGAAACATATCCTATGAGACTAACCAAACAATAAGATCACAATAAGAAAAAAGAAAGAACAATAAGAATTTGAAAAGGAAGGAAAGACAATAAAAAATAAAGCTAGGCACCAAGGGTTGGAATTTTGAGGCATGTGTCTGTGGTGTTCCTGTGCAAAGAATATGCTTGGATGAATAAGCTCTTAGGGGTGCTTTATCACTTGGTAACTTGGGTTAACTAACTCAGGATTATCAGCTGAAAGTCCACTATCAAGAGCAACCTTTGCTACAGAGCACTTAGCAACCCAAAGAGGTGCTGGACACCAAGGTCTCAAGAAAGAAAAATAACAAACCATGTGCCTGTGGTGTGTATGTATGGGGGAAAGAGACTTGAAGGAGTAAATCCTTAGGGGTGTCTTAACACCTAGCACCTTGAACCAACTGGTTCGAGAGTGTTGGCTGAAAGCTTATCTTAAAGAGTCACCCTCTCATAAAACACTTAGCCTAAAAAGAGTGCAATAAAACCTGGAAAAGAAGGAGGATCAATAAATAAGTAGTCTCAAATGATGCAATCAAGTGAGTGTTCAAGGGCATGATAAAGGCCTGAAAACCAGTGAAGGAATGAACCTAAGTTGCCATGCATGAAACCCCATAAACCAGGGATTTGTTTTCTATAATAGTAATTTGTTTATCTTGTTCTTTCATTCATCTTTCCTATATTTCAGTATTTGCTTAG
Source organism: Arachis duranensis (assembly GCF_000817695.3). Lineage (NCBI taxonomy): Eukaryota > Viridiplantae > Streptophyta > Magnoliopsida > Fabales > Fabaceae > Arachis > Arachis duranensis. The sequence continues at coordinate 33,258,558 of NC_029773.3, read as the reverse complement.
GACAAGCAAGCTTTAAGTTTGGTGTTGTGATAAGAATTGTGCAAGAATTGAATGACAAATTGGATAATGCATGATCTCATGACTTGGACTAGAGCTTTGATGCACTTTATTTGCTTGATTTCAGGACAAAGGAAGCAAGGAAGAGCCACGTTAGTAGCCACGTTAGTCTAATTAACGTGACCACTAACGTGGAATGGGAATAAGCTTGTAGCTTTAATGAGAAAAGTGATCGCCAATAATGCCTTCGAAGCCATCATAGCCCACGTTAGTTGCCACATTAAGTACATTAACGTGCTAGCTAACGTGGAGGAAAAGAGGAGCTCCAACGTTAGTGGTAAAAGTGAATGCCACTAACGTTCCACAAAGGCACATTTAGCCACATTAAGAGTCACATTAATCTAATTAACGGGAACTCTAACGTGGGAGGAGAAAGCAATTGCCAACGTTAGTGACACTCACCTTTGTCACTAACGTTGGACTAAGCCAAGAGTGCCCACGTTAGTGATCACGTTAAGACCACTAACATGAAGAGTAATGTGGAGCTAAGCATGATAAGCCAACGTTAGTGACACTCACCTTTGTCACTAACGTTGGAGATGGCAATCACCACCACATTAGTAGCAACGTTAATCCAATTAACGTGAACTCTAACATGGGAAGGAGGGGCATTTGGAGCGTTAGTGACAAAGGTAAGTGTCACTAACGCTCTCGAAGTTTAGGCATGCCCACGTTAAGGGTCACGTTAGCTAGACTAATGTGAACTCTAACGTGGGGAATGGAGGCAAAGAGCAACGTTATTGGGAAAAGTGAATGCCAATAACGTTTGTGAAGGACCAAGAAGCAACGTTAGTAGTCATGTTAGTGCTACTAATGTTGAAGTTAACGTGGATCATTTTGGTTTGGAACGTTAGTGAAAAAGGTGATCGTCACTAACGTTCTCGAACCCACATTTTCACGTAACGTTAATACCATGAACGTCCTAACTAACGTCCATGCCTAACTCACACTTTTTTGCAAGCAAAGCTGAGCCCACTGGAGATTGTAACTGCTTCAACTCAAGATCAAAGGCCCATATCCAAGACTTGAAGAACTAACTAGAAGATCAAGAAGAGTAGTATATATAGAAGTAGTTTTGAACTAGAGAGAAGCTGGGCATTTTGGGGAACTACCCTCTATATATTTACTTTTCTGCATTTTCTAGTTTGCTAAAAATGTATTCTCTTCTACCATTTTCCATTTCCAGAGCTATGAACAACTAAACCCCTTTCATTGGGTTAGGGAGCTCTGTTGTAATTTGATGGATCAATTATAGTTTTCATTCTTCTTCCTCTTTCATTTCTCTTGATTTACTAGAAAGCTTTCGATCTTAATTCAATTGGTTAGTTGTCTTGGAAAAGAAACTCTCCATAAATGGATCTCCTCTGAGCCTTGGAAAAGGGATGAGGAGATCATGCTAGAAATACTTTCTCATGTTGGACCAAATTGGGGTTTGGACGGATATAGTGACATGTAATCCTCCCAACACTTTGATTTGGAAATACATGTGGTATAATCAGTGACCATACTTCATCTCGTCCTATGAGCAATTAAATCAAGGAATTGGGCAATTGTTCAAGCTTAGAGAGATTGGGTTGCCAAGGAATTAGGATCCAATCATCTAAGATTGCCAAGGAGATTAATGAATGCATTGATTGAGGAAGATATAAGAATGAACTTGATCTGGAGAATGCAACATCTCCTAAGCCCAATGAATACCCCATTTCTGATCTTACCCATTCTCTTTACTTCCTGCCATTTATCTTTATGCTCATTTCCCCAAATCCCTATTTAAGATTCTGCAATTTACTTTCCCGCCATTTAATTTTCTGTAATTCTCAACTAAATTTCTATTTAGCTCAACTAGCACATTCTTCCAACTAAAGTTGCTTGACCAATCAATCCCTGTGGGATTCGACCTCACTCGATTGTGAGTTTTTACTTGACGACAATTCGGTATACTTGCCGAAGGGAAATTTGTTGAGAGACAAGTTTTCGTGCATCATGTATACATGGAATAATGGACATAAAGAATCAAACAAATCAAAGATTACAATCATAGAGAGAGAATAATACACACAAGAATGAAAATAAGTGGTTATATGATGTAACCACACAATTGGGCTCAAAACTCATGCTTGTGTTCTTAGCTCAAAAACAATGTTCCAAAATAAATTCTTCAAGCAAGTTCAACAGAAAAAAATTTTTCAAATTGGTAGGGTGCCCTAAAACAATTTTTCTTGGAAAAAAATAATCACCCTAACCAAGTAGTCCTAACGTAAAAAAAGTGGTAAAATATGTACAAATTTTAACTAGCATGCAACCTATCATGCAATGCAACAACTAACTAGGAAAGGAAATCAAGAATTTGTGTTGAAAAAGGAAGTTGTTACCCATGGAGGTCTGTTGGACGACCTCCCCACACTTAGAAATTTGCACCATTCTCGGTGCATGCAAAGAAGAGCAATATGGACGGGTAGCGATAATTGATGAGTTTCTTCAAAGGGTTGTGCCGGTGAACTTGTTTGCTGCCCCATTTGAAGCTTTCCCATTCCTTTCCTTCTTGGTGGCAAACCTCAAAGGAGAAAGAAAAGAAAGAAAATTAAGCCTACTACAAAGATAGCAAAGCATATAGAACATAAGCGGGGCTAATGCCAAATAAGAGTAAGGTTCTCACCACATGTTAGCTACGCATCTGAGTGAGAAAGCGATTCAAGAAAAGGCATATTAACTAATACTTGATGCAAGAGTAAAGTCAAAGCATGAAGAGCACTCAAAAGCATCAAGTTCGACTAGAAAGAGTAGGTCATTAAAGACATGCAAGTTCATATCAATGTACAAAGAGTATAAGAGTCAAACAAGATTAAGCATTGATTTAAAAGTTTCATCATCCAACAATATCAAACAAGTCAAGAAGCACCAAGATTAACCAAGAAATTCTCAACAATTGAGTGAGAAAATTCAACACCATTATTGAAAGAAGAGACTTAGAAAAAAAATCGAAAATAGGCTATAGAAACAAAATTGAGATGCAAAGAATAGAAGTATACGAATGCAATAAACAAAAGAAAATGGAAGAGAGAAAAATTAAACTCTTTTTTTTTACCGGCGCGGACGCGTCATGCACGCTTACGTGCCGATGTGCATTTTGGCCGAAGGATACGTACGCGCCAGGTGCGCGCACGCGTGGGTGAGGTTATGCGTGGGGCACAGTGTCAGCCCAAGGTTGGCCCAACTCTCTGGAACATGTACCAGGAGGGCAGATGGCGCTATCGGCACGCGCGCACAGCGTGCGGGCACGTGCATTGCGCAATTAGCATCAAGGACGCGTACGCGCACCGACTTGTGCCTCAGGCATGGTGCTGGCGCAATGTAGGCGTAACTCTCGGGTCAATGTATGGAGGGGTGATATTTTTCAATTCACACGTCCGCGCACATGGCGCATTCGCGTGCGTGATCAAAAATACTTGGGGCGCGCGTACGCACCAGGTGCGTGCACTCGCGGGTTAGTGCTCTATTTTTCAAAATTTTTCCAAGTTCTTGCACCAAACCAAGCCTTTCGAACCTCCAAAAAACTACCCAAATACCATAAAACCTTATTTAACCTACTAAACTACCAATTATACTCAACAAACTCAACAAAACATGAAATTAAACTAATTACCAATATGTACAAGAGGGAAAATTGAAAAGAATTTACCATGGTGGGGTGTCTCCCACCTAGCACTTTTGTTTATTGTCCTTAAGTTAGACTTATGGGGAGCTCCTCTCAAGGTGGCTTGTGCTTGAAGCTATCCTTGAACATCCAACAATGCTTGAGTATCCAATAAGCTCCATTCTTCAAAGATGATAACTCCAAGCCTTGATGGAGTTCCACACAAGCCATGGGCTCCCAAATTTGATTCTCCTTGTGCGATCCGGGATCCCACACTTTGTTTTGACACTCATCTTCAAATTGATCATCATGATTCCAATTGGGTGGCAAGGCTTGTGAATTCTCAATTAGGCCTCCAAACATTCCACTAGACCCATGCAATTTGGTTCTACACCACCCATTGCCATTCAACTTTGAGCATGCAACCATCATGAACTAAGAGTGATGTTTCCAACCACTACACAACCCTCTCTTACTCTTAATTCCACAAAGAGTTCTAAGTTGACCATTATTTTCAATCAAACCATATTCAAGTGGGAAAGTAAATATTAGAGATAAGAATTTTACCCACTTGAATGTTGTGTAGGATGGTGACTTGGGAAGGGGTGGTTCCAATGATCTTGCAAGCTCCACTCCCTTGTATTCTTCCTTAATTACCACCACCTTTTTACAACTTTCCTCAACTTCAACCTCTTCCTCTTGGTGGCTCTCTTCCAATTCAATTTCTTCTTCATTGCTCACCAAGGGTATGGGAGGTGAGGTATCTTCTTCCTTACCCTCTATGTCAAGCCCAATGGGAGAGGATTCAATTGTAGATAGGAACTCCTCAATGATTGAATCCATCTCTTGATCAAACTCTTCAAAGTCTTCAATCAAGATATGATTTGGAGGTTGTACACCCTCCTCAACATCAATATCAAGCTTCTTGGAAGAGGTCTCTTTAATTCTACATTCCCATGGACTTCCAACATCTCCTATGTTTTCAACCACTTCTTTCGGCTCATTTATCTCAACTTCTTCCCCTTGTGGCAATTCTTGCTTCAATTCCTGTTCTTCACCTTGAAGCTCTAAATTCACTCCCTCACTATTCTCCTTGGTTTCTTCTCCACATTCGTCAATGGGAGTGCCTTGGTTGCTTAGGCTTAGTCGGGTGGAGGCCATATTGCTAACGACTTCCACTAGGATAGCCATCTTGGCTCCTAGCTCCTTAAAATCCTTTTCCATCCCCCTCTTGTTGCCTTTGGATATGAGATTCAAGATCTCTCAATTCCTGCGTGGGGGCTTCATCGGGAGGTGATGGTGGAAGAGAAGGTTCATTGTTTGGGAAGAAAGTTTCATAATTAGAAGTTGGTTCATCTTGGTAAGGGTATGGAGGTGGTGTATATTGAGGTGTTTGGTGGTATGGGACTTGTGAGTAAGGTGGTTCAAAATCATGTTGAGGGGGTGGTTCATAGGCATCTGGTGGTGGTTGTTGACAATCACAATAAGGGTTACCACATCCATTAGATTGATATTAGGATGAGAGTTACACCCATAGGAAACCAGAGGGGGTTGTTGCCAAGAAGGTTGATCAATCCCTTGAGGCTCCTCCCATCTTTGATTCCCAAATCCTTGATGCATGTTACCGTTGTAGTTCCCATTCCCTACAACATAATTTGAGCCAAACTCATAGCCAAAGTGAGGATGAGAATTCATAAGAGCAAATAAAAATAAAAGCTAACAAAAATAATCAACAAGTCCTAAGCCTAACAAAAACTAACAAACAAGCAAAAGACAAACATATTCATATATTCACAATAGCCAATAACATAACACCATTGCAACTCCCCGGCAACAGCGCCATTAATTTGATAGCGAGGATTGCGTTGGTTAGGAATTTCTCTTATAGAAAGAAGAACTTCGTTGTAAGCATAGCTCCAAACCAACAAACAACTCTCACATCAAATTAAATTTGGTTTTGTCACAAGTAACAAATCCCAAATAAGAATTAACCGAAGTATTTAGACTCTGAGTCGTCTCACAAGGAATTGCAATGAAGTGCTCAATTATTGGCTATGAAGAGTAAGGGGTTTGATTTTTATATTTTGGTAAGAAAATAAATGTCAAGAAAAGTAAATGAACAATTAACTAATAAAAGAAAGGAAAAATACTCTTGGCTAGACATAGGTAATTGAGATCACCATCCTTGTCAACAAACCATATATTGATAATTATGAGGAACCAACCTATTAAGTCTACTCCCAAAAGCCTTAAGTATGTAATATCTACTCCTAGGCTTGAAGTACGTCGAATGGGCTTGATCACATCAACCTACAAGTCCCAACCTATCTACTAATTGGATTAGTAGTGGGTTAGTGTCAATGGATATCAAATTGATCACCAAGGGTTCTCAAATCACCAATTCAATGAGACCCAATGACTCAAGTTCACTCAATCCCCTTAGCCTAGGCCAAGAGTAAAGAAAACACCTCAAAAACTAAAGAAAACATTCTATCAAACACCTAATGTGCAATAAAAGTAAACATCACAAAATGCTAAAATTAGTGAAACCCATGATTACCATAAGCAAGAAATCAATAATAGAAATCAAGGTCAACATAAAAGAGACATGAAAACATAAAATTGCATTAAAAGAAATCAAGATCCAACAATGGTTCATCAACATAAAAGAGAGCAAAATAAGAAACTAATAAGAGAAAATAAGAAGATTAAGATAATAGAACACTAAAATATAAAGAGAATTGAAGTCAACAAGAATTGAAAGACGACTTTGAGAGAGATTAACCTAACCTAATTCTAGAGAGAAGAGGGAGCTTCTCTCTCTAGAAACTAACCTACATGATGCTATACTTCCAAACAATTGCTTCTCCCTTGCCCAAGCTTGAATTCTGCATGAAATAGCATTGGAAATGAGTTGGGTTGGGCCCAAAGTGCTTCAGAAATCGCTGGGGGCGATTTCACTTTAGTGGGCCACGAGCTGCATCGGCGTGCACGCGTACAAGGCGCATGCACGCCCCTATACACGAAGAAACATATAGCAAATTTTATATCATTTCAAAGCCCCGGATGTTAGCTTTCCAACGCAACTAGAACTGCCTCATTTGGACCTCTGTAGCTCAAGTTATGGTAGATTGAGTGCGAAGAGATCAGGTGTGACAGCTTTACGGTTCCTTCATTTCTTCATGAGTTCTCCCACTTTGCATGCTTTTCTCCTCACTTCTTCCATCAAATACTTGCCTTATGAACCTGAAATTACTCAACAAACATATCAAGGCATCAAATGGAATTAAAGTGAATTAAAATCACCAATTTTAGGGCTTAAAAAGTATGTTTTCACATTTTAGCACAAATCAAGGGAGAATTGTAAAATCATGCTATTTCATTGAATAAATGTGAGAAAAGTTGATAAAATCCCCCAAATTAAGCACAAGATAAACCACAAAATTGGAGTTTATCAACTCTCTATTCTAATCCTACTCCTACTGCTCTCTATTAGAGCCAGCCTTTCTTCTAAAATGGAACAGATGCCTTTTTGTAGGCTTTTACAAAAATGAAAAATGAAAATAAAATTCAAAATAAATTACAATTCAAATGAAATTCCTAATCTAGCTTCTTTGTGTGCCATTAAGTCATGTTAATGGGCTTTGCTTGCTTTGGATTTGAATGAGAGTGGGTCAAGATTGCTTCGTTCAAGTGGCATGGGTCAGGGTGCATTTGGTTCCCTCCCAGTGAAGCGCTCCATTGGGAAATTGAACGTTGTGCTCACTAGCCTTGCCTGCTTCCTTCCTTGGCTAGCAATCCTCACTTGGTGTAGCGCTCAGTTAAGAAATGCGAACGTAGCGCTCTTTGGTGTGTTGGTTCCCTCTTCGAGCCTTGGTTGCTCCCCTTTGTGAGTGCTACGCTTCCTTAATTTCCTTGCTGAAGCTCGAAAACGTTCACAATTGTGAACGTAGCGCTCAATTCTTTGAGCGCTATGCCTTGTTTGAGTGCTTTTCCCCTTGGCCAGCACTCCTTCTTCGAGCGCTACATTTGGATCTTTGAACGTTGGCCTTGTTTTGCCTTTGGGCGTTCCGTTTAGAATTTTTAACACTGGCATTCTTTGCTTTAATGAATACCTATGCCAAGGATGGCATTACTAATATTACATGCATGGCTTTCATGGCATTACTAATACTACATGCTTTCATTTACTGAAAACATAAGCCAATGAACACATAATGCCAATTACTTTATATTACTTAGTAATCCATTTCGTAAAGCTTGATTGGCCAATTGGCATAATTAAATGCATGCATGCTTTAACGAATGCATAAGGGATTACTAAATGCCAAGGCTTCACGGTCATGGCCATGCTTTTAAAAGCGTGGCCTAAGGTTCCAAAGCGTGCTCAAACTTCAAACTGTGCCCTAAAATTCTTTTTTTTTTTTTTGAGCTGAATTTGTGTTTTTTTGCTTTTTTTTCTCTTATTCCTACAAGATTTATGAAATCAAAATATCAAAGAAATATATGCATACTGCATTCTGCATTTTGCATAAAAAAAGGGGTGAACGACGCGCCAGCGTCTACGACGCGCACGCGTCGTATGTGACTACGCAACTAAATAGTGAGTTACACGAGAGACACGTGGGAGGGGTGCATGGCGCACAAGCCACCCCACGCGTACGCGTGCCTCACGCATTCGCGTCCCCTGCGATATTTACCACCCACGCGTAAGCGTCAATGACGCATACGCGTGGATACCCAAATCGGCGTAAAGAGCACCTGGACAGAGGGTTGTGTTGCCCTTGCGAGTGACTTGTGCGAAAGGCACAAATTCATTCACGCGTACGCGTCTCTGATGCGTGCGTATCATGTCCTCTTAATGGCCACCCACGCGTACGCGTGGGCGACGCTTACGCGTCACATTGCTCGTTCAGTTTTTACGCGTTCGCATCTTTCTTCTCTCCTTTCTACTTCTTTCTTCCTTCTTTCTTACTTTATTCTTCTTCATTCCTTTAACTTCTCATCCCTCTTCACTTCCATTCTATTTCATTTAATTTATTTGCATACTTTCATTCATTGCATTATTTTCATTGGTGTTGGAAATCTATTTGGGTCATTATTTCCTATATTTTGCTTGTGGATTATTAAGGAATTGTTTGACAATTATATATTATTTTTATAGGGTTGCTTGCATGTTCAATTTAATACTTTCAACAACTTATTTCTCATGCATGCTATGTGTTTGTGAAAACGCCCATATGGCATTGTGCACTATTTCTATATTTCTTTTATTCTGCTACTCTATATGCTTTCTTTTCACAAAACCCTTCCAATATTTTATTAATTAATTATAATTGTCAATACAAGCATTGTTGTTAGTTTCTTATGACTGATAATACATTTTGGCTTTTAACGCTTGATCTATGCTACTCATGCCTTTGCCAGCATGCCAATAAACATCTTGTATTTAATTGCCTCAATTTATCATGCTATATTTCCATTGAGGTCCTAATTTTATAGGGTCACGACCATGTGTTAACGACATTCTTCTTTACTTTGGCATGATTATCACTCGTATTGTCCTCTTCTTTGCTCTATCCCTTTGACTTCATGTCCCTTTCTCTTCTCCCTTTTCAGGATGGCCACCAGGAAGGGTAAAGAGAAAGCCTCTACAACGAGCACCAGCTGAGGAACTACAACCCCCACCCACCTGCACATCTTTGCATGCACCGAGAACGGTGCAATCTTTAAGTGTGGGGAGGTCGATACCGATCTCCACGGGTTAGTTAGTCCCTTCTCAACACCAATTTTTAATTTTCTATGTTAGTTCATTGCTGCATTTGCATGTGTATTTGCATGTTTGATTGCATACTTTACCACCACTTGGTTAAAGTAAGAATTTCGCTTTCAAGAAACTTTTTAGAGCATTTCACAAATTTGAATTAAAATTTTTGTCGAACTTGTCTGAAAAAATATTATATTGGAACATGGTTTAGAGCTCGAACACAAAAAACCAGTGAGATTCTGAGCCTATTTGAATTGGTTGCATTCTATCAACCAATATTTTATTTTTGGTGTGTCTTGTTCTCTCTAAAATTGTGATCTTTGTCTTGCTTGATTCTATATTTTCATTGTTTAATGTATGCATATACTTATATGATTGAGGCCTTATTTCACTCAGCTTACATACCCATATGGCCTTAACCTTTTTATTATCCTTTTCAAACCAATATTGAGCCTATTTTACCCCTTTGTTCTTTACTTCAGCTCATCACTAACTCTAAGCGAAAAATAATTATGTCCTTAATTTGAACCCTTGATTAGCTTAGACTAGTGAAAGTGCTCATGAATTAAGTGTGGGGAAAGTGAGTTTGGAAACATTTGGTCTGAGAATTGAGTAAGTTAAGTAATAATATCAATGCATATGAGTTGTACTTAAATTTGGGATGCATGAATGTGTGGTAAACATAGTTAATGGGCAATTAGATCTTGTATTGTGATTACATAGATTGTCTTAAGTTAGGTGGGAAAAGTTTAAGTTAATTAAGGATTCAGATTTTAGTCCAGTTGGCCAAATACAATCCTACCTTGACCCTAACCCCATTACAACCCTTAAAAGACCTCTTGATATGTGTATCTGTGCATTGAATTTTTATTGATTGTTAGATGAAGAACAAGCCTTGGAAAGCAAGATTAGTAGAGAATTGAGAGAATCGAACCTCAAACACCTAAGCGATTAGAGTATATACACTTCTAGTGAGGGTTCGATGCTCGATTCCTTGTTCCCTACTTTCATGAGCTATTTTCTTCTTGGAAGTTATTTGTACTTTATTTTATGATTTGAATTAGTGAAATCCAGTTCATATTTGTTCTTGAAAGATTTATTTACTTTTTCACCAAGTAGGTAGAATCATTTTAGCATGTAGTTGCATTCACATTCATAGGTTGCATTGCATGAGTCTTGCTTTTCCCTACTCATTTATTTTATCTCCTTAAGCTAAGCATGAGGACATGCTAATGTTTAGGTGTGGGGAGGTTGATAAACCACTATTTTAAGGTTTATATTGTGTTTAATTGAGTGGTTTTTATCAGCTTTTCACCCACTTATTCATATGATTTGCATGATTTTACAATTCCTTCCCAAGCTTATTCCATGGTTGAAAACTTGCTTCCTATAGATTTTTTAATTACGTATTTTAGTTCTCCTTTATACCATTCGATGTCGTGATCTGTGTGTTAAGTGTTTCAGGCTTCATAGGGCAGGAATGGCTTAGAGAATGGAGAGGAAGCTTGCAAAAAGGGAAGAAGCACAAGAAATAAAGGAGACAACCAGCGGACAGCGGCGCACACGCATGGCTGATGCGTGTGCGCGATTTGGACAAAATCACATAGACGCGTACGCGTGGATTGGAGTTCGGACAAATGATGCGATAGCATACCTGACGCGCACGCGTGGAGAGGAAAATTGTCAAACGACGCGTACACGTGAGCGACGCGTAGGGGTGTAAGTTACCGAACCGGACCGAAAATTATCGCAGAACCGAACCGAATTTTACAACAACCGATTAGAAAACCGAAAAAATCGGCTTTTTTGTTTTTTTTTAAGTAAACCAATCGGTTCGGTTTGGTTTTTGGTTCGCTCGGTAAAAACCGAACCGAACCGAAGAATGAGGGTTCAATGGTGTGTTTTTACAAAGTTGCCCTTTAACCTAGGTATAAAAGGGCCACTTCACACAAAACCCTAGCTTTCTACTTCTCTTTTACGCGAACAGCGAATCCAGAACCCTAGCTTTCTTCTTCTCTTCCACGGTTCCACCTCCGATTCCTCCATGCTCGAGAGAAGGAGACCCTGAGGGAGCCAGAGAGTACTGTCCAGTGTCCACCATCAAAGAAGTCGCCAGTCATTGCTCAAAGGCGTTCAGTCATTGCCGTCGCCGGGTCACCGTCGCTGGGTCGCCGTCGCTGGGTCGCCGTCGCCGAGTAGCAGTCCTGTCACCGAGTAGCAGTCCAGTCGACAAGCAAGACTCCAGTGGCCGTCACAGTCCAACTCGAGCGACGAGCAGCACTCTTGTCACAAAGCCATCTCCTGCAAAAAGTAACTCCACAATGTCTTCTTCGCAGGTTAGAGATTTTGAACATATGTTTTTAGAGATTCTGTTTAGTGATATTGTGCTTGATTTAACCTGAACAATTGTTTTTACAAATTTTGTATGTGGTTATGTTTTTTAGAAATTCTATTTGTGCCTTTGTGCCATTGTGGTTATGTTTTTTAGAAATTCTGTTTTTAGAAATTTTGTTTGTATTGGCTGCATCAAGAACTCACAGGATCATGCATCGCTTTCTTTTTTTATTTTCATTTTTTTCCTGGATGAAAAATAGAGACATTCAGTGAATACATTGCTTCTGAAATAATATGAAGTTTGTTGTTTAATTTTTGTAGTAGATTCTAAACCCATGTGATCTTTGCTTCACAAGCTGTCAAGCTTTAGAATTCAGCTTTAGTAGTCGATATGGAGATTGGGTTTGCTTTCTATAATACCAAGAGATTAAATTAGTACCAAGATAAACACAATAATCTGAACACTTGTGTATAATTAAACCATGATCCTTGGTGCCCTGCAAATATCTTACAATATGTTTTACAACTTTCCAATGAGCTAAAAGTGGACTATGCATGAACTGGCTAACTTTCGTTACTATTAAACTTCTCTGATCCAGTTCATAGTAATTTTAGGGATGAAATCATTAAGATAGGTATTGGACTAGCTTCACTCATTCCCAATTTTGATAGAAGGTCTATTATATATTTTGTTTGGGATAAACTGCACAAAATCTGTTCTATGAACTTCAATTCCAAGAAAATATGATAAGGAACCAAGATCCTTTAAGTTGAAGATTTTGTGCAATGGCTGAATCATTAGAGTAATTTGTGTAGAGTAATTTTCTGTAATAATAATGTCATATACATAACAAGGTATATATAAAATAAAATTGGCTGGATAATACATTGCTTTATTTTTTATTTTAATTTTTTTCCTGGATGAAAAATAGAGACATTCATTGAATACATTGCTTGTGAAATAATAACTTGCCTTTTACTTGTTAGAATATGTTGTTTTTAAATCCAATGATACCTATTTTGGTGGACTGTTAGAACTGTTAATGAATTTAAATTCTGTTGATTATGTGGCAGTTAGTGAGTATTAAATGATGCAAATAAACTAGCTAGTTATGGAATGTTATGAGCTGCTGTGGTTTTGTTCTGTATATATATGGCTGCATATAATTAAAAATGCTAATTTTTCATAAGATGCTTATGAGTTGTTGTGGTTTTGTTGCTGGAAACAAAACTTTTGGTGCTGTTCATGAATTAAAAATGCTAATTTTTCATTGTTCTGTTTATATATATGCAGCCAACAAGCAATGAGGTCCCAGTGAGCGGACGCCTGAAGTTAGGGGTGAAATTGTTGAGTCTGCGGTACGTTTTTCAACGGACAGCGGCGTGCTTACCAAACCCCCGCCCCATCTTAGATCAAAGAAGAGGAAGGTTCATTCAACTAATGTGGGTGCAACTCCAGAAGCAACTCCAAAAAATCCATCTCTAAGCACTGTGGAAACAAATGAAGAGGATAGCAAGGATGAAGCTAATGAAGGTAACAGAAAACCTTCTAAACCTAGATCTTGGACTTGGGAACACTTTACAAAGGATCCTAAGTCCAAGCCATCACATTCTAGGGCTAAATGTAATTGGTGTGGTGCATCATATGCATGTGACTCTCATAGAAATGGTACAGCTGATATGCGTTATCATTTGTTGAACCAATGTAAAAAATTTCCTAGGGAGTCGGGTGACCCTAGTCAAACAATCCTTACCTTCCAACAAAAAAAGAGGGTGAAGGGGTATTTACTGCAGTTACTTTTGATGCTGAAATGTGTAGAAAAGCCCTTGCTAGGATAATAATTGTTGATGAGCTACCATTCAAGTTTGTTGAGGGGGATGGATTTAGATTCTATATGAGTATTGTGCAACCTAGATTTCCACTTCCGGGAAGGACTACTGTTGCTAAGGACTATTGGAATCTTTATATTAGTGAAAAGAATAGGTTGAAAACTGTGTTCAAGCAACCGAATCAATCTGTTTGTTTAACTACTGATTGTTGGACTTCTGTGCAAAATCTGAATTATATGTGTCTCACTGCTCATTACATTGATCATGATTGGAAATTGCAAAAGAAGATTATCAATTTTTGTCTTATTAAAAACCACAAGGGAGAAACAATTGGTAGAAAAATTGGGAGATGTCTTTTGGGGTGGGGGATATCTAGAGTGTTCACAATTACTGTTGATAATGCTAGTTCTAATGATACTGCAATATCTTACCTAAGAACTAGAATGGAGGATTGGAATTTACATCCTTTGAAAGTAGAGCATTTGCATGTTAAGTGTTGTACACATATTCTTAATCTTGTTGTTAATGATGGGTTGAAAGAGATGCATGAATCTATTAGCAAGATAAGAAATGCTATTAGATATGTGCGTGATTCCCCTAGTTGTATGAATAGGTTCAAAAATTTCATTAAGGAAGCTGGGATACAAGACAAGTGTACTGTTCAACTCGATGTTCCCACTAGATGCAACTCTACATACACCATGCTTGAAAGTGGTTTGAAGTTTCAAAAGGCTTTCAAGAGGCTAGGGGAGAGAGATACAGAATATGCTCTAATGTAAGGTGGTATTCTGAGGAATATTGATTGGGACAATGCAAAACACTTTATGAAATTCTTGAAAATTTTTCATGTGTTACAAAGAGTGTGTCCGGTAGTTTGCTTGTGACTTCTTCTCAATATTTTCATGAGTTTTGTAAGATTTTGCTTGTGTTCAAGGCTTCTTGTGGTAGTCGAGATCCATTACTTGGGAGTATGGCTGAGAGGATGAAGCTTAAGTATGACAAGTACTGGGGTAACATTAAAAATATCAATATGATGATTTTTGTTGGTGTGATTCTTGATCCTAGATACAAGTTGAAGTTTGTGAACTTTAGCTTTGAAAAGCTATATGATAAGGATGATGCTGATTTTTTGGGTGCAAAAGTGAAAGAAACCTTCTCCAAGATGTTTGAATTCTATATGAATGCAAATAATAGGGGAAGATCTTTTACTTCAACAACAATAGATGGTGCATCGGATGTGGGAGTACCTGATGGCGACATGGCTGGTGATTTTTTTAAGGAGGTGCATTTTCATGAGATCATCAACAAGAATGAGGTGGATTTGTATTTGATGGATGGTTTAGAGAAGCCTTGTGATCAAAATACTTTTTACATATTGAATTGGTGGAAGGTAAATTCTAGCAAGTATCCTATCTTATCCCAAA
Source organism: Arachis duranensis (assembly GCF_000817695.3). Classification (NCBI taxonomy): domain Eukaryota; kingdom Viridiplantae; phylum Streptophyta; class Magnoliopsida; order Fabales; family Fabaceae; genus Arachis; species Arachis duranensis. The sequence continues at coordinate 33,243,512 of NC_029773.3, read as the reverse complement.
TAGCTAGAGATGTCTTAGCAATGCCGGTCTCAACTGTTGCTTCAGAATCAGCTTTTAGCACTGCTGGAAGAGTGCTTAACAACTATAGGAGTTCTTTAACTCCAAAGACAGTTGAGGCATTAATATGCACACAAAATTGGCTTCGTGCTTCTCCAATGACAACTGATTTTGAGAAACTTGAATTAGGTATGCAAAAAAGAAATTTGTAGTTCCTTTCATGGTTTATGTTTATAATCTATAATCTATATTATATTTATAATCTATATTGATTTTCTTGTTTTATTTTTGTAAAAATTGCACCAACCGGAGAAGATGAGGTTGAGTCTGGTGTGGATTCAGATTAAGCAAGGTGGTTGACTGGCTATTTGGTTTTTATTTGTTTTAAAGTGACTGTTGCGGTTTAAAGTGTGTTTATTTTTGTTGTTTTGCTAGACATTTTTAATTGCCTTTGTTTTATATTTAATTAAGTTGAATTTGTATTGGATTTGGATGTGATATACTCTTGTTATTCTAGTTTATTGAAGGCTTTAAACTTCATTTTATGATATTTTAAATTCTGTTTATTAGGTATAAAAAAACCGAAAAAACTGACTGATCCAAACCGCTGTTGGTTCGGTTCGGTTCGGTTCGGTTGTCCAAAAAGTAGCCAACCGAATGGTTGGTATCAACATACAACCGATCAGGTCGGTTTGGTTAGTTTTCGGTCCAAAACTGAACCAAACCGAACCGATTACACCCCTAGTGATGAGTGATAAGAGTTTCTCATCTGAGAATCGGTGCGTTTTGGGGGGAAGCTACGTGGGACATGGGGTTTTGAAAATTGGTTTTGGTCGTTTTAGCACTAAATGGCAAACCAAAAACTAGTTAAGCAGTTACCGGTTCAAATCTCCTTAACTTTAATGACGTGATTTAAAAAGCGTAATAAAAATAATAAAAACATCATATTTTTTATAAGTGATAAACAATTTTTTCTATGGTGAATAATTTTTTTATTGAATTATTTTTTAAAAATTAGATAAATATTTAAAATTTATATATAAAACATTGAACAAAATTCAATTTTAAAATTGTTTTATGTTTTCAAAAAAATTTCAATCATTCACGATAAAAAAAAATTAAAAGAAACTATTTGGTGTAAAAATTTAAAATGAAATTCTAAAGGTAAAGCTGTCCTTTTTTTTAAATAATGCTTTTAAAAAATTGTATTAAAATTTCTAGTGTAAAAGGTTACATGAATATTCAAAATATAACAAATTTAAAAATTTTGTAGAACCAACAAATCCTCCAAAATTCTGATACTCTAACAATAAAACTAGTAAACAAAATGTAACTAATTGAAAGTAATGAGTAAAAAATTAATCAATTTTAAATATATACTAAAATTACTTATTAATATAAAATATATATTAAAATATAAAATTATATGGTTTACAGATACATATTTGTTTTTTTTTTTAATAAGAAGCAGCAAAAAGGATAACAGATAATGTAGAGTAGCCAGCATCGTTACTGGTAAGAAAGATGAGAGGTCCCTAGGGGTGTAATTTACCGAACCGGACCGAAAATTATCGCAGAACCGAACCGAATTTTACAACAACCGATTAGAAAATCAAAAAAATCGGTTTTTTTTGTTTTTTCGAAGTAAACCGATCGGTTCGGTTCGGTTTTCGGTTGGCTCGGCAGAAATCGAACCGAACTGGACCGAACCGAAGAATGAGGGTTCAATGGTGTGTTTTTACTAAGTTGCCCTTTAACCTAGGTATAAAAGGGCCACTTCACACACAACCCTAACTTTCTTCTTCTCTTTTACGCGAACGGCGAATCCAGAACCCTAGCTCACTTCTTCTCTTCCACGGTTCCACCTCCAATTCCTCCATGCTCAAGAGAAGGAGACCCTGAAGGAGCCAGAGAGTGTTGTCCAGTGTCCACCGTCAAGGAAGTCGCCAGTCGTTGCTCGAAGACGTTCAGTCATCGCCGTCGCAGGGTCGCCGTCGCCGAGTAGCAATCCATTCACCGAGCAGCAGTCCTGTCACCGAGCAGTAGTCCAGTCGCCAAGCAAGACTCCAGTGGCTGTCGCAGTCCAACTCGAGCGACGAGCAGCACTCCTGTCACCAAGCCATCTCCTGCAAAAAGCAACTCCACAATGTCTTCTTCGGAGGTTAGAAATTCTAAACAATTATTTTTAGAGATTCTGTTTAGTGATATTGTGCTTGATTTAACCTGAACAATTGTTTTTACAAATTCTTTTTGTGGTTATATTTTTTAGAAATTCTGTTTGTGCCTTTGTGCCATTGTGGTTATATTTTTTAGAAATTCTATTTTTAGAAATTCTGTTTGTATTGGCTGCATCAAGAACTCACAGGATCATACATCGCTTTCTTTTTTATTTTCATTTTTCTCCTGGATGAAAAATAAAGACATTCATTGAATACATTGCTTGTGAAATAATATGAAGTTTGATGTTTAATTCTTGAAGTAGATTCTAAACCCATGTGATCTCTGCTTCACAAGTTGTCAAGCTTTAGAATTCAGCTTTAGTAGTCGATATGGAGATTGGGTTTGCTTTCTATACGACCAAGAGATTAAATTAGTACCAAGATAAACACAATAATCTGAACACTTGTGTATAATTAAACCACGATCCTTGGTGCCCTGCAAATATCTTACAATACATTTTACAACTTTCCAATGAGCTAAAAGTGGACTATGCATGAACTGGCTAACTTTCGTTACTATTAAACTTCTCTGATCCAGTTGATAGTAATTTTAGGGATGAAATCATTAAGATAGGCATTGGACTAGCTTCACTCATTCCCGATTTTGATAGAAGGTCTATTATATATTTTGTTTGGGACAAACTGCACAGAATCTGTTCTATGAACTTCAATTCCAGAAAATATGATAAGGAACCAAGATCCTTTAATGTGAAGATTTTGTGCAATGGCTAAATCATTAGAGTAATTTTCTGTAATAATAATGTCATATACATAACAAGGTATATATAAAATAGAATTGGCTGGATAATGCATCGCTTTATTTTTTTATTTTAATTTTTTTCCTGGATGAAAAATAGAGACACTCATTGAATACATTGCTTGTGAAATAAAAAACTTGCCTTCTACTTGTTAGAATATGTTATTCTTAAATCCAACGATGCTTGTTTTGGTGGACTGTTAGAGCTGTTAATGAATTTAAATTATGTTGATTATATGGCAGTTAGTGAGTATTATATGATGCAAATAAACTAGCTAGTTGTGGAATGTTATGAGCTGCTGTGGTTTTGTTCTGCATATATATGGCTGCAATAATTAAAAATGCTAATTTTTCATAAGTTGCTTATGAGCTGTTGTGGTTTTGTTGTTGGAAACAACACTTTTGGTGCTGTTCATGAATTAAAAATGCTAATTTTTCATTGTTCTATTTATATATATGCAGCCAACAAGCAATGAGGTGCCCAGTGAGCGGACGCCTGAAGTTGGGGGTGAAATTATTGAGTCTGCGGTATATTTTTCAATGGACAGTGGCGTGCTTACCAAACCCCCGCCCATCCTAGATAAAAGAAGAGGAAGGTTCATTCAACTAATGTGGGTGCAACTCCGGGAGCAACTCCAACAAATCCGTCTCCAAGCACTGTGGAAACTGATGAAGAGGATAGCAAGGATAAAGCTAATGAAGGTAATAGAAAACCTTCTAGACCTAGACCTAGATCTTGGACTTGGGAACACTTTACAAAGGATCCTAAGTCCAAGCCATCACATCCTAGGGCTAAAGGTAATTGGTGTGGTGCATCATATGCATGTGACTCTCATAAAAATGGTATAACTAATATGCGTTATCATTTGTTGAACCAATGTAAAAAATTTTCTAAAAAGTTGGGTGACCCTAGTCAAACAATCCTTTCCTTCCAACAAAGAAAAGAGGGTGAAGGGGTATTTATTGTAGTTACTTTTGATGCTGAAATGTGTAGAAAAGCCCTTGCTAGGATGATAATTGTTGATGAGCTAACATTCAAGTTTGTTGAGTGGGAGGGATTTAGATTCTATATGAGTATTGTGCAACCTAGATTTCCACTTCCGGGAAGGATTACTGTTGCTAAGGACTGTTGGAATCTTTATATTAGTGAAAAGAATAGGTTGAAAACTGTGTTCAAGCAACCGAATCAATCTGTTTGTTTAACTACTGATTGTTGGACTTCTGTGCAAAATCTGAATTATATGTGTCTCACTGCTCATTACATTGATCATGATTGGAAATTGAAAAAGAGGATTATCAGTTTCTGTCTTATTAAAAACCACAAGGGAGAAACAATTGGTAGAAAAATTGAGAGATGTCTTTTGGGGTGGGGATATCTAGAGTGTTCACAATTACTATTGATAACACTAGTTCTAATGATACTGCTCTTACCTAAGAACTAGAATGGAGGATTGGAATTTACATCCTTTAAAAGGAGAGCATTTACATGTTAGGTGTTATGCACATATTCTTAATCTTGTTGTTAATGATAGATTGAAAGAGATGCATGAATCTATTAGCAAGATAAGAAATGCTATTAGATATGTGTGTGCTTCCCCTAGTCGTATGAATAGGTTCAAAAATTTTATTAAGGAAGCTAGGATACAAGACAAGTGTACTGTTCAACTCGATGTTTCCACTAGATGGAACTCTACATACACCATGCTTGAAAGTGGTTTAAAGTTTCAAAAGGCGTTCAAGAGGCTAGGGAAGAGAGATACAGAATATGCTCTAATGCAAGGTGGTATTCCAAGGAATATTGATTGGGACAATGCAAAACACTTTATGGAATTCTTGAAAATTTTTCATGATGCTACAAAGAGTGTGTCTGGTAGTTTGCTTGTGACTTCTTCTCAATATTTTCATGAGTTTTGTAAGATTTTGCGTGTGTTCTAAGCTTCTTGTGGTAGTCAAGATCCATTACTTGGGAGTATGGCTGAGAGGATGAAGCTTAAGTATGACAAGCTTCTTGAGCAGCTGGTAAGGTTTGTTCTGAACTTGTTACCTCAGCAAACTTTAATGTTGCTGTCACTCCAGCATCTACCACCGCCTCTTCCAGAATTTCAAGCTGTGAAATAGTTGGTTGAGAGGGCTGACTTGGTTGAGATGTTGGTGGACTTATCCCAAGGTTAAAGGAAGGCCTTTCATCTTCCCTTTCCCTAGGTTGAGCAGCACTGCAAATGATAGATGTTTAACAAAGGTATAAAACAAAAATTATATTTAATCATTATAGTGAACCAAAATCCAAACAAATAGTGAACCTAAATCCAAAGTTACAGTGAACCGAAATGATATTAAAGAAAAGCAAGTAACATACCTATCAAATGAGGACAAGATTAGAGTTTCTTGTTCTGATTGCCGTGCCACCGGAGGTTCTTGGGATTGTTGCTGTTGTTCTTCATCAGAAACTTCATAAACATAGTCATCTTCGAAAAACTCTTCAATAATAGAACTTGTAAGAGACACCGTAACATCCTGCTTTTTGGGTTCTGAGGGCAGCTATAAGAAACAAAAGACAGTCCAAAGACAACAACACATTGAATTAATTTCTGGTTTCAACTGAACCATAATTAAACCATGTATAAGCATTAAACATTATCGGTATTTATATAAGCAGTAAAACTTACACATTAACAGGTGCTTCTTGTTCGGATTGCTGTGCTGTTGGTTCTTCGCAGGGCTATTATTGTTGTTCCAAAGGTCTACTGCATTGAACAGTAAACATTTCTATAATTATCCCAAACCATTATCATATTTAACAATGATATTTAAGAAAAATGATATTAATCATTATAGTGAACCGAAATCCAAACTAATGGTGAACCTAAATTCAAACATATAGTGAACCAAAATCATATTAAACAAAAGTGATATTAAAGAATTTTATGCTTACACATTAACAGGTGCTTCTTGTTCTGGTTGCTATGTCACTGGAGTTTCTTGGGATAGTTGCTGTTGTTCTTTGGCATGGCTGTTGCATTAAACAGAAAATAGTTCAATAACAATCCAAAATTATTATCCTATAACATTAAAATTAATAAAAAGAATTTTTATGTGAAACTTACTCTTCATCAGAAACTTCATAGACATAGTCATGTTTGATTAATTCTTCAATTACAGAACTCGTAAGAGACACTGTAACACCCTGTTTTTCGGGTTCTGAAGGGCAGCTGTAATAAACAGAAGAGAGTCCAAAGACAAGAACACATTGAATTCATTTTTGGTTTCAACTGAACCATAATTAAACCATGTATAAGCAATAAACATTGAACAATATTCATGTGGTGAATAAATATTTATTAACTTACTCATTATTAGAAGTTTGTTGTGTTTCATTTTGTGGAGGGACATAGATGAAGTCATCTCTGATCAACTCTTCTTGAACAAAACTTGGAAGAGACAATGCAAGAGGATGTTTAAGAAATGTAAACAAGGATAAAGTTAATGTTGAATAATTAAAATTTGTTTTGATAAATAGGAATTTACAAATTGAAAAACTCACACTTCCAAAGGTTGAGAAGGAGTTTCTTGTCGAAACTCAACAATTTGTAGCTCAGAATCAGATGTAGCTCTAATGACATTTAAACATATTTTCCTTGTGATTAATTAAACAAAAATTATTACCTAAATCTATAAGAGTAACATAAATATTTTTAACTTACACTGGTGGAGTTTTAAAAGTCTTTCTAGGGAAGATTTTTCTTTTTCTAAAATATTTTACCGTGCTTTCCGGGATTTTTTCCTAAAGAAAGATAACAAATTAAAATTAGAAACCAAGATTAAAAGTAGAGGTCGAAAAACACACTAAATTCATTTTTGGACAACCACCGAACCGAAAGTACAATATGCAGTGAACCAATTTACCTGGTATTGCTCACGGCATTTATAGAAAGTGTAGAGCTTCCTTGAGTCTCTAAGATTTGCTCGCTATCCAGATTTACAGTTGGCGCTCTAAGCAAGATAAATAAATATTAGTAATTGAATCTAGAGGAATTAGAAAAGGTTGTAGCAAAAGTAAGGAAAGAGAGAAAAAGAACTCGGGAATAATAAACTGAATCTTACGTCTGAGAGAATTCATTTTGTTCCTGAGAGTCATACTGATCCGGAGCAATGTTTGCTGACTGAGCTCCATCATTTCTTTTCTTTGATCTCTTTTCTCTTATCATCTCCAATGCTCGTTTTCTTCTTTCCGCAGCATTGTCTTTTGCTTGTTCAGTTTTGAAAGTTCATAAAATAAGTATCAAGGAATCTAGAGCGTAAGTATCAATAAAGAAAATATGATTCAAGAAACTTACTCCTTGTCAGGTTGGGTTTGTGTTTTTGCCACCCTTTCCGGTTGTTTTCTTTTTATTACGGGTGTTTTCTCGATTTCATTTTCTCTAGAAAACATATAAAGACATCAAATTTATACCAGAGACAAGACACTAACAATGAAGTCAACCAAACTGACAGACACCACCGAACCGAACTAAATTAAAGTGCTAAAACAAAAATTAGAAGCTCACCCAACCGAAAATAAATCATTTGCTGAACAAAACATGATACATATGCAATCAACAAAACGTCTCACAGAAATTACGCAATACTTACTGGCTCTCAGATTCGCTAGTGCTCTCTGAATCTATCGGCACAGGCTTTGTTTTTTTGGTTTGTTTTTTAACCACCGATTCTTTGTTCCGGATTTTTTTTATTTCTTCTTCTTTGCAATACATAAGAACAAGCGCATAATAACAAATTTAAGCAAATACAAGTTAAATGAAATCAGTATAAAAATTAAACTTACTGGCTTTCGGATTCAGATTCGGAAAATTGTTTTTCTTCCGAAGAAGAATCCATCTTGACATTTTTCTTTTTTATTTTCTTTTCTTTTTCTTTCTTGTCCAAGATACTTGTTTTTGTTTTTTCTTTCTTTTTTTTTCTTTCTGTAGAGAAGTCCCTACAACAGAAACAAGGACTCAATTATTTAATCATCAAGAAAACACATTAACAATCCGATGAACCAAGTGAAGCATTCCCACTGAACCAAAAAAAATTCATATGGTGAATAGTACATGACAACTATTTAATCATCAAGAAAAATGTTTCTTAATGCAGAAACATTCAAATGAACAAACTAACAATTTCAAATAGGACAAATAAATAAATTATAGCCTAAAACAGAAGTTTAATTTATTAGTAGAGTATTTTAAAAGCATTTAAAAGCAAATTATTGGGGGAATTTTAGTAGAGTATTTACCAATGGTTCTGTTGCTTTAGATGAAATCTGTTCAAGCATCATTTTCCTTGTCCAATAGGCCACCCACGGTGCAGGGGGAGAATCAGGTGCAAACGGCGGGGGAACTTGGTTTCGTGGAAGTATATCAACATTAATACAAAAATACAGCCATCAACAGACTATTTCTTCCCCCTTTCTTTTGTTTTCAACTCCTTTCATCAAGAAGTTGAGCACATGTTTTGCCCAATCCCATTCCTTAATGTTGTCCACGTGAAAGATCGATGGCTTATGGATTGAGGAGGCCACACTTACTTTTGTAGGGAGCAAGAAGCACTTTTGTATGAAGACAACAAAATTCTTCTTGAATTTTTTCCAGTTCTCCTCCCCTTCTACACTCATATCCAGCCCATTCCTTGTCTGCTGGATTCAGGTTGTTATAATCAACCTTATCAGGAAAATGATTTTCTTCAATATTTTAATAGCAAAAATTAGTCAAAAATGGTCAGTTTAACTTTTTGGACACCAATAAACTGAAAATAAGCAGTAACTGCAAAGTGTATTACCTACATTGGTTATGCCCAGGGCAGCTGCTACTTTCCAAGGAGTTATGTATATTTTTCCCTAGAGAGTTTTCAGGCATCCTCTCTCTTCATCAAAGCGATCAAGCAATTCTTTCAACAGTGTTGAGAAACCACTATTTTATGGTTTATCTTGTGTTTAATTGAGTGGTTTTTATCAAGTCCTTGCATACTTACTCATATGATTTGCATGGTTTTACAATTCCTTCTTAGTCTTGATCTATGGTTGAAAACTTGCTTCCTAGAGTCTTTAATTTATGCATTTTAATTCTCCTTTTTACCATTCGATACCGTGATCCGTGTGTTAAGTGTTTCAGGCTTTATAGGGCAGGAATGGCTTAGAGAATGGAGAGGAAGCTTACAAAAATGGAAGGAACACAAGAATCTAAGGAGATAACAAGCGAGAATCGACGCGCACGCATGGCTCATGCATGCATGCGAGATGGAGAAATTTGCAACGACGCGTGCGGGTGCCTGACGCGTACGCGTGGATTGAAGTTTGCACGAAGACGCGTGCACGTGCCTGACGCGTACGCGTGATATGCCAAAGCGACCAGCGACGCATACGCGTGACTGATGCATACGCGTGACATGCGCGATATGTAGAATTAACAAAAAAATGCTGGGGGCAATTTCGGGCCGAGTTTTGACCCAGTATTCGGCCCAGAAACACAGACTAGAGCCAGGGAACATGCAGAGACTCAACAGACATTCTCATTCTACATAGTTTTAGTTTAGTTTTTGAATCTGGAGAAAGATTTCCACTTCTTCCTATAGGTTTTCTTCACATTCATAGTTCTTAGAACATTATTGTTTTTTGCTATTGATTGGGATATTGAGAAGAGTTGCTACCTTGAAGTTTCATTTATTCCAGTTTGTTTCTTTGGTCCCTTACTCTTCCATATTCTTAATCCTTATTCAGAGTTACAATTGGATTGTTTTTGGAATTTATTAATGCAAGGAACTATTTTTACTTTTAATTGATTTTCAGTTATTGTTCATCATGTCTCACTTTTATTCCTCCCTTAATTCTGTGAAAGTTATATTCATGTCAATGGAGTAGAACTCCCATTTGACTTTGGGGGTGATTAAGAGGAGACCCTTGAGTTGGAATGCTCAAGCGATTAGTTAATTTTGAAAGTTATTGGATAATTCTCTATTTAGTAACGCTAATTCTTTCCAAGGGAGAGGATTAGAACTTGCAAATAAGAATAAGAATTAGCTCAATCACTTGACTTTCCTTTATTTAGTAAAGGTTAACTAATTGAAAAAAACAACCCCTTGAAGCTACACTCGAGAAATTCCAACAAGGATAGAACTTCCAATTAATCTACCCCCGGTCACGGCTTTTTATTTAATTATATAAATTCTCAACCATTTATCTCTCTGTTCTTCAACTCTTAAAAATCCTTGGAAAACCTCTTATCAATAAAATAACACTCTTTTTTCAGCTCGTTGGGAGACGACCTGGGATTCATATTCCTAGTATTTTATTTCTAAAATCATGTGACAACCCTTCTAAATTGATACGCGGAATCAACATTAGTTAAGAGCTATACTTGCAACGTTGTTTTCTCTATAAACTTCTGATCGGGGATTTTTCCGCGAGTCAAGTGTATTAGAGACATTCATTTCTGAGACATTTGCCAAGGCACCAAATCCCATTTCTTCTACTATGTATTTCTTTTCTTGACTCATTTTCCTGTACACTGTTGCTATTGCCTTTGTTTGGCATCTGCAATAACGAGTTTTCTACAAGTTTTGAAACAAAATGTGAGGATATATTTATAATACAAAATAGATATTATTCGAATGAAAACGGATAAATATATTTAATCTACTTACGTTATAGTACGGCTTATCCTTTATTGTTGCCATTGTCTTGTTTTGTTTTGCTATAATGAAAAAATTTGGTCAATACTTCACTGAATACATCAACAAGCACAAGCATGTTGACAAAGACCAAATTGCATAGGTTTGAATTTTCACACTAAAAATAGAATTGACGTTTCAAGTATAGTCTAAACCTAACAATTGATCATCAATCAAATGTTATCACAATTCAAACCATATATAAACCAAGAGTAATTAATCCTCGGGTCGTCTTCTCTAGGAGTTGCAATGAAATGTGATCATCATTGGCTATGGAGGGAGCATGGGGAATTGGGAATGCAAGAGTTCAAGAATTGTAAATAGCAAGAAATTAAATGAACATGCAAGAAGACTCTTGGTGAGAATTGGGGAATTAAGGATTCCTATCCTAGTTGTGGACCACAAACATGGAAATTGTGTGGAATTAATCCCAGTTAGTAAATCTTACTTGAGAATTAGTCAAAAGGGCATAATTGATTCCAATCCATAAGTCCTAAGTCAACAATAGTGGGTCACTTAGAGTCAAGGGAAACCAAATCAATTAACAATCCTCACACAATGCGGAATGGACATCCACAACTCAATTCCATCCAAACACCCAATTTCTCAACCAAGAGTGTGAAAACTAAACATGCAAGGAATTAAAAATCAAAACAATGAAAGTAAAAGCAATTAAATGCTAGAAAAGGAAACTTTAAATGCAAGAAAACCTCTTGGCAAGTAATTGAGAGCTAAGGTTACCTATCCTAGACATTGACTACAAACACATGATGATTACGAAGAGTTAATCCTATTTAGTCAACCTTACATCAAAGATAAGTCAAGTAAGCATAGTTGATTTCAATCCATAAGTCCTATGTCAACACTTAGGGTCACATAAAGTCAATGGAGACCAAATCAACTAACTACTCTAATATATCAAACAAAAATGGACATCAATGACTCAAGGATCACCAAAGTCATCAATTTCAAGCCAAGAGTGGAGAAAAACTAAGTAAAAGCTAAGCCAAGCATTTTATCAAACACTTGGTGTGCATGAAAATAAAATAATAATAAATTGCATTAAAAATAAAATCTAAAATAACAAAAGCGAGAAAATCATAACAACGACTAAAGAAAGCAATAAATGAACATAAAACATAAATTTCATTAATTGAAAATTAAAATAGCAAAGTGTCGTAAACATAAAAGAATAAAAGAAATGAAATAACAAAATAGAAGGAAAGAACAAAGATTCAATAACAATAAATGACAAGGAAAAGTAAATAAAAACAAGAATTAAAAGTAGAAATTATAAGAAATTAAACTAAGAAACCCTAATTCTAGAGAGAGAAATGAGCGTCTCTCTCTAGAAACTAAGAGAAAACATCATAAAAGCTAAACCTAATTGCCCCCTCCCCCCTTGTTTCCACTTGAATTGGGGTTGAAATAGCTTCAGAAATGAGTTGGACTGGATTTTGGAGGCCCAGAATTCGCCCCCAGCGATTTGCATTAATGAGGTCACGTTATTCTGGTCACGCGTACGTGTCACCTGGAAAAAATCCATCCACGCGTATGCGTGGCACACGTACGCGTCGCTCGCAAATCTTCCTTGTGCGTACGCACGCATACTTGTGCATGCGCACACATGCTAGAATTTCCAAACTCCATTTCTTCATGGTTTCTTCCCTTTTCCATGCTCTTTTTCTCACTTCTTCAACCCATATTTGCCTTGGAAACCTGAAATAACTTAACAAATACATCAAGGCACCAAATGGGATTAAAGTAAGTAAAATTGACTAAAATTAAGCACAAAAGAGCATGTTTTCACTTTTAAGCACAATTTAGGAAGAAATCATGAAACTATGCTATTTCATTGAATAAGTGTAGGAAAAGTTGATAAAATATACCTAATTAGAGCAAATAAATACCATGAAACGTGGATTTATCACATGTATATCTTAATCAAGTCAATTAAAATGCAACAAGCCACCGAACCGAAACTAATTCATGCACAGAAATCTATCCAAGGTTTTCCAAAAGAAAAGTTTTTCAAATTTCATGAATTAGGTTTTCTTTCAAAATGACATTTGCAAATTGGCTTCTTTAAAAACTTACTGAAATTTGATATCTTTCTTTAAGTATCAAGGTCAACTACCATTCATGCTGAAATCTATCTAATATAATGAGACAATTTTACAGTACTATGGTTTATCAAAGTGAAAGAGTTGTCTCTAATGTCAATTGTCCTAAACAAAACTCATTCAATACATCAACAAGCACAAGCATGTATATCTTAATCAAGTTAATTAAAATGGCACAACCCACCGAACCGAAAATCATTCATGTACAGAACCAAAATTACAAAGGCCACTGAACCGAAAAATATTCATGTGGTTAATAAATGATGATCAATTTTCAATCAACAAGAATAGTATTCTTCCATGCAAAAGAAGTACTGAAGATAGTAACAAAGCTCTAGTTAAACTATCCACACCAATAAGAACAAGCACGTATATCTTAAAACCCTAGTTACATTGAATTGAATGAAAATAACAACAAATTTCATTCCAAGGCCTAGTTATACTGTAAAAATCATTCACAATAGTTCAATCTACTAAACGAAGCAAAATTTTAAATGAGACACTGCAAGATTTTAAATGAACAGTAGTTTTCTCATACCTTTGGTAGTCTTTGTTGCTATTTTCGTTTGTTTCTGGTTGTTGCTTGCGAAATCTTCTTCTGATTCCTTTCCAGTGGTGGTTGTAAACCATGTTGCTTGTATGCAAAGTTTGTATTCATAGGTTTTGATGAATGACAAACCAACAAACGACATGAAAAGACATACCAACAAACAACTTGAATGAACAAGCATGAAGAGTTGAAAGCAAACACAACAACAACAAGAAACTCAAGTCCACAACAGTTGAAGACAAGTATAGAGTCTTAGGACTTAGGTAACTTCTTGTTAAGAACCAATTGCTAAATCTCTCAACACACACTCACAAAATGTTTTGATACACATCTTGCAATTCGATGCTAGCCAAAAGGTTTAAAAACTTGTTTTCAAAAGTACAAAAGCATAGGAATTGACTCCAACAAATTTGAGATCAATCCTAAGCATTTTGAAGTGATTTTAAGCCATTCTTTGAGGTTTGCATCGATGCACACTCATCTTGCATCGATGCAAAGCATGCAACGACTTGTTGCATCGATGCAAAGATGTTTGCATCGATGCAACCTAGCTGAAAATTCAAATTTCAGCATCAAAGGCACATTTGCATCGATGCAAAGTGTTATGCATCGATGCAAATAA
>NC_029773.3:33228238-33229282 GCF_000817695.3 Arachis duranensis | reverse complement strand
GTGAGGTGTTAGAAACTAAGGACTCGGATTGTAAAAGGTTTTGCGCGAGCACCTTGAAGCTTGGCAATAGTGGAACTTCTCAATTGCGATTGAGAAAGAAAGTGGACGTAGGACAAGGATTGTGCCGAACCACTCTAAATAGCGTTTGCATCTCTCCAAACTCATCTCTTTAATATTATTGTCTTTTACCTTTGAGCAAATAAATTGTGATCGAAAAGTAGCTTTGTAAGTACTTAAGGAGTAGCTTAAGTCTGATTGGTGAAAAGCTTGATCAATTTATTTGAGTTGGTGTCTATTGGAAAGTAAAAGCTCCTTATAAATGCTTAGCAATTGAGTTAAGCTCTTGGAAAAATACTAGTACAATAACACTTTTTGTATATTGTCTTTAACTTTCGTAAAAAGATTAATTGTTGTTGCAATACTCAATTCACCCCCCCCTCTTGAGTAATTGTGCATAGGTTCTACAAGTGGTATCAGAGCTTAACCCTTTGAAAGACTTAACCGTTTAAGGGAAAAGATCATGGCAAGCACAAGCTTTAACAACAACAACACTGGTGAAGGTAACTCAACCGCTAGACCTCCTCTTTTTAGCGGAACAAATTACTCTTATTGGAAAAATAAGATGAGAATTTGGATCCGTTCTCAAGATGTGAGAATTTGGAAAGTAATTGAGAATGGAAATCACATTCCAACAAAGACAACAAGTGCTAAAGAAGAAGGAGTCTCTGTCTTAAAGCAAGTACCGAAAGGAGAAGATGAGTATAGTGACGATGATTGGAAGAAGGTGGCAATGAATGATAAAGCCATCAACTTCATTCATTGTGCACTTAACGAGCATGACTATATGAAGATCTCTACATGTGAAACCGCTAAAGAGATTTGGGATAAACTCCAAATCACTTATGAAGGAACCGACCACGTTAAAGAATCAAAGGTATTTATGTTGGTTCATGAATGGGAAAATTTTAAAATGAAAGATGAAGAGAGCATTGAAGAAGCCCTTGAAAGACTCTCCAAGATCTTCAACAATCTAAGCATGCTTGG
>NC_029773.3:33226805-33227849 GCF_000817695.3 Arachis duranensis | reverse complement strand
CTTACTTGAGGTGTACACAAAACTTACCCAAGATTATTCTCTCCTAAAGAAAAAGAATATGGATCTTTTAAAATAAAATGAGATGTTGAAAAACGAGAATATCAATCTTGGAAAGATAAGTGTAGCACAAGTAGTGATCCATACAAATCTTGTAAAATGCATGAAAATGAAATTATAAATCTTAAGAACACTTTAGCTAAGTTCAATGAATCTTCAAAGAACTTAGATAAAATGTTGAAAAACCAAAAGCATGTTCATAATAAGGAAGGTTTGGGTTTTGAAAAAGGAAAATTTAAAAATGTTAAAAATCCTATTAGGCAACCGCAAGCCCAAAAGGTAAGCTTGCCTAAAAGGAATGAGGCCTTTAAACATCCTCCTCAACATGCTTCATTTAGAAATTATAATCACAATGTATATAGATCAAAAGATGTTGCATTTAGGGAACAACCTAGGCAACCATTTAGAAACATGCATAGGATGCATAATCCAAATGTCATATGTCATTATTGTAATAAAGTAGGTCATATAGCACCCGTATGCTTTACTAGAATTAAACATATAAACCTTCGTAGTCAAGATATGAGATGGGCACCATATGGGCATTACGCTCATACTAACCATCAAGGACCCAAATTCACTTGGGTACCTAAATCCCAATTTTAATTATTTTGTAGGTACGTGTTGGAGCTAAGGATACAAATTGGTATATTGATAGTGGATGCTCCAAACACATGACCGGCGATGAATCAAAGTTCACCGCAACAGAGCCTACAAATGGAGGAAACGTGATCTATGGAGACAACAACACCGGCAAAGTAATCAGCGTTGGAAAAGTTGGTAAAAATACTTCTACCTCCATAGATAATGCTATACTTGTCAAAGGTCTCAAACATAATCTCATTAGTGTTAGCCAACTGTGTGACAAAGGAAACTTAGTCACCTTTGATTCAAAATGTTGTTTGATAAAAAGGCAAGACACAAATGAAATTGTGCTAATTGGGCACCGTGTTGACAATGTATACATGATTAATCTAAATGAAGTTT
>NC_029773.3:33221267-33224935 GCF_000817695.3 Arachis duranensis | reverse complement strand
ACTTATATTATATATATCTATCTGTTATCTATCTCTTAATCTCCGTTATGCCTTGTCCATATATCGCTTTCGGCTTCACGTTTTATCTTTTCGTTGTCAAATCGTGAGTGATACGTCTTCACGATTTTATTTCTACTCTTTTCAGGCTCCTCGATTAATACTCCTTTCGAAATTACCTATGTTTATATATTAAAAATCCACCTGAGAGTCGTACCACCGTAATATCATTGACTTATGACTCGAGCATAAGGATTTGAATATTAGGGTGTTACAGCAATGGACACACCAATGAGCATTACTTGCTACCTTGACAAAGATGAACAAGGTAAAAGCATAGATGTAAAGAAGTATAGAGGCATGATAGGATCATTACTTTATCTAACGGCAAGTAGGCCAGATATCATGTTTAGTGTATGCATGTGTGCGAGATACCAAGCTAATCCTAAGGAATCTCACTTAAGTGCGGTGAAAAGGATTATGAAGTATCTCATAGGAACATTGAGTGTTGGATTGTGGTATCCGAAAGGATCCACTTGTGATTTTGATTGGTTATTCCGATTCCGATTTTGCTGGTTGCAAATTGGATAGGAAAAGCACTAGCGGCACTTGTCACTTGCTAGGAAACTCTCTTGTTTCATGGTATAGTAAGAAACAAGTAAGTGTAGCATTGTCTACCGCCGAAGCCGAGTATGTAGCCGCCGGTAGTTGTTGCGCCCAAATTTTATGGATGAAACAACAACTTATGGATTATGGACTCATGCTTGACCACATTCCCATCAAATGTGATAATACTAGTGCAATAAATTTAACCAAGAATCCGGTTCAACATTCAAGAACCAAGCATATTGAGATTAGACATCACTTCATAAGAGACCATGTTGAAAAGGGTGATGTGGTTATTGAATTTGTCGAAACTAGTAAACAACTAGCGGACATCTTCACTAAACCTTTATGTAAAGAAAGTTTTTTTAACATCCGAAATGAACTTGGTATCTTGGATTCTAATCTAATATGATTTGTTTGAATTCATTATTTTCATGTTGCTATTTTTTGTATCTCTTACTAACTTAAGCATTGGAGATATCCAATTAGCCTTTGTTTTGTAGGTTTATGAGTTGATGAATGAGTAATTAATCTTGAGGTAGATTGAAGAATTTGAAGATTATAAACAATGGAGGATCAACAAATTGAAGTTTATAATGGTTTAAGTGAGTATATACTTGATGGAACTCAAAGGTTTGAAGAAAGAACCCCCAAAGGATGAAATTTTGGTGATTTTGGGCAAATGATGCATGTTGCATCGATGCAAAGCCTATTGCATCGATGCAAACTCGACCAAATTGCACAAAAACACGTGAATTTGGTATTTTTTGAACAACAAAACCCCCTTTTTCATCATCTTCAACCTCACAACTCATATCCCCACATTCAAACCTCCATAACCTCCAAAACAAGCTCACACATACCTTCATACAACTCACAAAACCTTGATACCCACTACAAACAAACTACATTTTTGAAGTCCCCACATTCTCCTCTACAAAACCCATAAAACAACATCATCAACAATGCCTAGAATCAAGAGAACCATGAAGAAGTCAAAAGGCTCGTCAAGTGTGGTTCCACCTCCAAGTAATCATCCTTTGGCAAGGTACTTTGCTTCTAATGAAGATCTTCAATTCTATGAGGCAAGGCTCACCGGAAGAAAGGAAATTCCTCCGAGGTATTTGGATCCGACCCTTCTTGTCATTCATAAGTTTGATACTCTTAAGGCTATTCTAGTTCAACAAGGCCTCATGGATTTTGTTCAAATTAAGAGTAAATATTATCCGGATTTAGTTGCCATAGCCTACAGTACACTCATGATTGAGATTGTTGAGGGAGATGAATCAAGTTTCACATTGCTCTTCAAGTTAGGAAGAAAGGATTATAGGCTAGATAATGATGAGTTAGCCACCATTTGGGAGTTACCAAATCAAGGTGACATGTTTCAAGGTGGTAAAACCCCAATTGATGAATGGGGTTATTCAAAGGACAATGCCATGCATTTGTTCAACCTTGTACAAGGAGCTCACTCCAAAATTAGTTGCAATTCAATGAGTGCGGAACATAGAACTTTGTTATATCTAGTCACCTATGTATTGCAACCTAGAATATCCGGGCATGCGAATGTAAATGATGAAGATTTGATTGTCATGTGGGCTATGATAAATGGGATTAAGATTAATTGGCCATACTTTATATTACAACATATGATTAGGCTCAAGATGAAGGATAGGAATGGTGGATTAGGTTTCCTTTGCCTATGGTCTAAAGTCTTCGATTATGTTGGTATTGATGTATCAAATGAGATTGCCAAGGAAGTACCACCCCAATCTTGTATCAACACTCATCTTCTCAATAAAATGGGAAGAAGAAATGTTGATGAGCAAGATCCTCAAGAGCAAGCTCCTCCACAAGCACCTCAAGCTCAAGAACCACCCTCCTTGGTTGATGTAATGAGAGAATTACAATCCATCAACCAAAACATCCAAAGGATTGAAGTAGAGCATGGTAGGCAACTTGAAGCACTTACTCGTCGTGTATCTCGTGTAGATCATCGCACGGGTCGCTTGGATCGTCGTATTGATGACTTATATGAGCATTTTGGCATCCACCTACCATATGAAGAGGACACTGATAATGATGAAGACCAAGATTGATTATCTCCTCTTCATCAAGTCACTTTTTATTGCTTTATTTGATTATATAAATTGTTAAACTAACTCCTAGTAAGCTAAGGATTTCTATTATGGTTTAAATACTTTGATATTTCCTTCATAATTTTGTTTAATGATTAATGCTTATATGCTTATTTGGTGAATAACTCAAGATAGGCTTGGTACCCCTATTTTAAGTTAATGTGCATGCCTTGATATTTCTTAGGGGGAATTATGCATGCTTATCATATATAAAAAGAGGAAATCAAACTCTCTTCTTTTTGATAATGTCAAAAGGGGGAAGAAAAGGTTGAGGATATTTTGAAGTTTTGAGGATTTAAAAAGAAGAAATAAGTTTGCAAAACAATGATTTCAAAAAGACTTCCACTAAGCAAAAACTTTGATATCAAAATCGTTTTCTTTGATAAACGTCCTTTTAAAGGAACAAATGCACATATTTAGGGGGAACTCTTGCAAAATTTTTTTTAAAAAATTTTCTCCAAAGCTTTCTATCAAACAAAGTGCATTATTGTTGCTTTCAAAACCATTTATAAATAGATATCCTCAAAATTGGTTTGTCATTATCAAAAAGGGGGAAATTGTAAACCATGTTGCTTGTATGCAAAGTTTGTATTCATAGGTTTTGATGAATGACAAACCAACAAACGACATGAAAAGACATACCAACAAACAACTTGAATGAACAAGCATGAAGAGTTGAAAGCAAACACAACAACAACAAGAAACTCAAGTCCACAACAGTTGAAGACAAGTATAGAGTCTTAGGACTTAGGTAACTTCTTGTTAAGAACCAATTGCTAAATCTCTCAACACACACTCACAAAATGTTTTGATACACATCTTGCAATTCGATGCTAGCCAAAAGGTTTAAAAACTTGTTTTCAAAAGTACAAAAGCATAGGAATTGACTCCAACAAGTTTGAGATCAATCCTAAGCATTTTGAAGTG
>NC_029773.3:33206758-33220834 GCF_000817695.3 Arachis duranensis | reverse complement strand
GATTGTAAAAGGTTTTGCGCGAGCACCTTGAAGCTTGGCAATAGTGGAACTTCTCAATTGCGATTGAGAAAGAAAGTGGACGTAGGACAAGGATTGTGCCGAACCACTCTAAATAGCGTTTGCTTCTCTCCAAACTCATCTCTTCAATAATATTGTCTCTTTACTTTTGAGCAAATAAATTGTGATCGAAAAGTAGCTTCGTAAGTACTTAAGGAGTGGCTTAAGTCCGATTGGTGAAAATCTTGATCAATTTATTTGAGTCGGTGTCTATTGGAAAGTAAAAGCTCCTTATAAATGCTTAGCAATTGAGTTAAGCTCTTGGAAAAATACTAGTACAATAACACTTTTATATATTGTCCTTAAATTTCGCAAAAAGATAAATTGTTGTTGCATTACTCAATTCACCCCCCCCCCTCTTGAGTAATTGTGCATAGGTTTTACAGTGGTTTCCACAGAGAATGTGATTGAAGTCTGAGTGATATTCAGAGAGATTCGAAGCAAATGAATGTTTTTGTGTATTGGTTTCGTGTTGAAAATATAACTTTTTTTCATAATGAACCGTGAATGAAAAATGAGGAGTTTCTTTCGTCTCCGGCACGTGTTTTTCACTCTCTATTTAATGCGCTTAATTCAATTTAAACTTGGACCAACTTAATTATATAGTTATATGAATGTGTAGCAATCCTATTATACACATTGTAAGGGAGTTTTGAAGGGCCACGTCTAGCATATCTACAACTATAAACAATGACAACTATTATATCACAATTACAGGTTTGAGTTGCCCGACTTTTTGAAAATTTATCCAAAAAGAAAAAGAACACAATTATATAATAAACAAAAATACTACATATATAAATTAATAAAATTTATTTGTTAAAAATAATTTAAAATTTGTATTAGTTAAATAATAACTAAAAATATTAAAAATTAGTAACTCCCAAAAATCTTGTATAGTTGATAAAATATTTTACACTATTAACGAATAAATATTAAACTCAAATTTTGCACGGCTGCCTAAAACGGTTAAGCTTTTTGCTTTCGAAATGCACTTCCCCGTCCCCGATATAGCTCCATACGGGTCTCATGATTTCAACACCGTGTGATGTCAGATACATAGATCGTGTAGCTACACCAGGAAATAATAATACATCTTACACTAATAAATGTAGAGAGGTTAATAATCTACATTGAAGATTCATCATTGTCTGTCAAAATTTGACGAAATAAATACTGCCTCGTCGTACGCAAACACCAAGATACCATCCTATGAACAACAATACGACTAGCATGCTAATGCAAAATACCCCCGGCTGACCTTTATCACTACAGAATCCAAAACCTCATTTGCTATTTAATAATCTAATACAGCTTATCAATGGCAATGATTTATCTCGGCAAAGGAATTCCCCACAACCGAAGGATTTGCACTGATCAGAAAAAGATGCTAAGTCTAGTGCTCTTTCAAATACCATGTGGCACCTCTAAAACCTGGATCCTCATCTTTATGGCTCCAATGGTGCTGAGCTCCCATTTTGAACACTGGCACTGCCATCAACCATTGTAATATCATCCGTGTTGCTTTTGGGTGACATGCTTTGGGCCGCATGTCCATCAGCCATTGTAGCATCCTCAACAACACAAGATTCGGGGATGCTCATGTTGCTTTCAGGTGGCACTTCTTGGGCCACATGGCCATCGACCATTGTTTCTTCCTCACTTTGGCATGGTTCAGGTGCATCCATATTGCTTTCAGGCTGCACATCTTCAGCCACATGCCCATCAACCATCGTGACCTCGTCACTTTCATTCTGTTCATGCATATCAGTGGGAGATGTCTGCTGGCTGCTTGGCACTTGATTTGTGCCTACTGTTGGTTCTATGTGACCAAAGTAAGGTCTGTTTTGCTCAAACTGATGTCTCAACCGTTCCTGGAGATGAAGAAAATGTGAATTCAGCAATTTCAGAAATTGTCTTTAAGTTGAGGGAAAACAGCAGAGAGCAGAATCTGTTAATAAAACAAAAGATTATATGGGAAGAACAATATGCACAGAGAACAAAAAGGAAAATGCGCTAGCCCAAATGAAACTTCCAAATAGGGCAAACACAGACAAATACGCTACGGATAAAGCTCCATTTAAGAGTTCGCCACTAGCCAATAGGTTGCTGCATACACTAGGTGGGATTTGAATCCCAACACTTGCTTAGGCAGACGAATGAGTTAATTACTCGACCAACTCAAGTTGGTTAAACACAAGTCTTTAATGCAGATTATTTAAACATCACTTCCATCAAATTTGGCAATAAATATAGAGGAAGGGTATATCACATTAATCGTGTAAGTTTGTAACACAACTACAAGAATGAACTTTAGACTTAGCACGCATGGTTCTATACTCCTAGCCACAACTACAAGAATGGGACGGGAAAAGAAAAAATAAACCCTGCATTGGGACAACACTTGATTACTAATAAATAAAAGAGCATTGAAAATGTAACAAGGACAACATACAATAAGAAAATAGAGAGTATGTTTCACACGTAGGCAATGTCTAAAGCACCAGGACCAACAGAGGAACAGTCAATTTTTCAGTGGTAAGGAAGGGAGGAAGGTATTGAAATATAAAGCTTCCTCCATTTTACATTTCAAACCCTTCCCCTCCCTTTCCTGCCTTTCTGTCCAAAAATCAAAACACAAAATCATACACTAGCCATTTGTCTCTATCTAGTGTAAACCATGCCTTCAATGAGGTTTACCTAAATGTTGAGGGCATGGGTAGCTTTGTGTTCTGTTTTTATGTTAACGAAGGAATATTCTAAATCCCTTATCTCTTGAACTTTCAAATTGGCTTGACAAATTTATTTTATCAGAAATAAATGACGGAATAAGGTCAGAGTAACTTAAATAACCATATTGTGGTGTTCAGCAATCGGTCTTTTCATTTGAAGAGAATGGTTGTCTTGTTAGATGGCCCAATCTCTTGTAATCTTTTTTTGTGAAATTACCTTATCCTCTCTCTCTCTTTCAAATCTTTTCTACCGAACTAAGAATTTTGTTTCCTATCTAAAAAATAATAATGTGTTACATACCCTGAGGAAAATGCTGAGTCAGCAGTGCAGGCAGCTAAAAAGGGGAAGATAATAATCTCTTTACCTTATCATTATTCTAGACGAAATAATAAAGGAAAGGGAGGAGTAACTGATTTAAATAACTGATTTATTTTAGGAAGCAATAACTGATTGAATCAGTTAGAGGAGAATCAGGGACTGCATGATTTTAGGAGGCAATAACTGATTGAATCAATCAGAGGAGAATCAGGGAACTGCATGATTGTGAAGATTTCGATTAGAGAGAGAGTGAGGCAATAAAAGAAGGAACCGAATAGGTATTGAGGCAGGAAAAGACTTGGAAAGGCCTAGGCTAGGAGAGAAGAGGACTCTCAATATTCCTCTGCTATCATTTTTCTATTCTATTGTAATTTCTGCATTTCCATTCAATAAATTCCAGCTGAGAGTATTTTGCCTAAAGGGTAACCTGTTCAATTTGTTTTTGTTTTATCGAGTGCTGTGGGAGCATTCTGTTGGTACCAGTTTTAACATAATGATAATAAAATCACTGACATATATACATATAAACAACTTTCTTATATAGTGAGATGTTGGACATACCTGATAAAGCCTTTCTATGATACTACCCATCTCCTCAATGCTATTTACAAGATGAATATGATGTTTAGGCCCGGGATCTTCAACATTTCGTTCGGTATATGATGTAATTTCACTCAAATTAAGGGCAAGGTGGTCTGGTCTCTGGAGAAGCAGCTGAAACGTAGGCTGCAGCTCATAACACTGCTCAAAAAGGGAACGACGGCAGAACACATATAACCCAAGACGAGCACGTGACATGGCAACCACCAATCTTCTTACATCACGAAGATGACCAACGAATCGAGTTCGCACAAGGGATAGCAATATAAAATCATTTTGCTGACCTTGAAATTTATCGACTGTAGTAACCTGAAAGTAGTCAAGAATAGAACAATGAAACCTGGTTGATGCCAAAACTTTCAAAAATTACAATATCACAGACTCCTTGTTTACTTAAATGTTATAGAAAATTAAATTTGTCTACGTGACTTGTTAGAAAAGTCATCTTATTTTGTGTCCTCCATACAATATTTTTTTTTAAACCTATTTTTATAAAATTATTTGTAAACATTATATTTTGCAAGGAAGATTTCTTCTTGTTGTGAATCTTTGTGAGTGCATCTTTATAAAAAAATTTTCAACCAGAGTGAAAAGGAAGAATCTTCACAAATCAGATCAAATAAATCCCTGGGAAATTCTGTCCACTATATGATATGAAATTAATGAGCAACCACTGAGCAGCATACCTTGCTTGGTGGACCAATGAAGTCATATGGAACGCATCTTCTATTTATCACATCACGGATGAGAAGTTTCTGGCCATTATAAGTAGTCAAAATTGATATCTTATTTGCAGGGTACCCTAAGAGACGCATGTATATATAGACACTGACCACATATTCTGCTTCTCCCTCATTTTGGTAAAACCAAGGGGACGGAGTTGTCTCTCCCTTACCAAGGTAATCTGGAACATCCACTAACTGATAATCATAAGCAAATCCTGCATTTGCCCTATGGAATATGTCTGCCTCCTTTACATAAGGAAGGTCTCCCAAATCTCTGTATCTCCAGTTGTAAAGTTGAGCTATACTTGGCCTGGCTCTTCCCTGGGCATTTAGCTCTATGTAAGGAATACCCAAACGAACAAACCTAGTAAATAGACTCTGATCCATGTGGCTGTACTTTTGGAAGGCCATATTCTTCACAACAGGAGGCAACTGGTGATGATCACCAATTAAGATGCAGCGTTTAAGCCGTGCATGACCATCTTCCTGCCTCTGAAGTAACATTGGAATGAAAGTCTCAATTTCCAAAATTTGGGCACTTTCTTCCATTAACAAGTTGTCATACTTAAAACCTAACTGAAGGAAATCCTTCCTCTTTAGTGCTGCATGAGTACAAGTCATGGCCACAATTTTAGCTTGTTTGGTCATTAAGTAATTAGCTCTATCAGCTGTTGACTTCAGTAATTCAAATGCTCGACACTCTTCAAGTTCTTGAAACATCGTCTTCAGATGACGAAAGCACCCCATAGCAGCCCTCATATCTTTCTCAAAAGATTCCCCAGTAAATACTGGATGTGGTGCATCAGAGAAGAACTCCTTGAAGGGAAAACGATCTCTAACAAAGCTTTGCTTATCTTTATTCTCAGCACAAGCAGCAAGAAATTGCTCCCAGCGTGAATAGACATGAAGCAACCAAAAGTATCCAGCAGTTTCACATGTGTAACCCACATCCTCCGGAAGTTGAAGAGACCTTGCTAGCCTCTCGACTTCACTCAGCAATTCTAACCGTCTAACAAGCATTGCATTAACACGTCCTTGACGACTAAAATCAAGATCAGTTGCCAGCTCTTGTTCTCCTTGACCAAGTCGAAGGAGATACCGTGCAGGAACATCTCTCTAAATCAAAAATAAGTAAAATGGAATACATCAAACTTCTATACAGAAGGCAAGAATATATAGAAAACTTGATGGCATTAAGCTAGAGTAACCACAAAGACCATCGTAAACATCAATCAGCCTTGCCCCAGTGGGTATGATCGACTACATGAATCAAACGATCTAAAAATAAAAAAAAAATGTGTTCACTCTCCAAAATTTTTAAAATTGGTTGAAACATTATATTGCTTGTGATTTATGGAATTATGTCAGGTTTCTAATACCACAAAATAATGCTATAACATGCATCATGACATGACAAGTGGAGCAAAACAAAATTCAATTATAAACCAAAAGTTATACCAGACAAGTATGACCAAATGTTGTACAAAGACAATGTTCTTCAGAAAATTCTAGCAGTCTTTTTCAGCCAAAGACTAATAAATAGCAAATAACTATGGATTTTACTAAGACATATCGCACTAATAAAATATTTAACATAAATAAGGGAATAGACATGTGACATCCTACCAGCATTATCTTCTCAAACAGATCATTTAGAGCCTGATTTGAATGAGTAATTATTAAGGTTCTCTGAGAAGGACAATTATGATATAAAACATTCAGAATTTGCACAGCTGTATCAGTTTTTCCTGTACCAGGCGGCCCTACAACCATAGTCAGGCCAGGTTGAATGCCAGAGATAATTGCTTCAACCTGTTTAAGAATATTCCACATCATTATCATCAGTATCTACAAATTCCAATAATAATAATAATAATAATAATAATAATAATAATAATAATAATAACAACAACAACAATTACATCTAAGGAATGGCCCAAGAGTACAACAAAGCTATCCTGTAGGAAACTCCTTACAATGATCAACAGATCATCAACAAGAAATAGAGCACCTGTGTGGGTGTAAATCTAACTGAATTCTGTTTTGGCTGATCTTGAGGATAAGGACCAGGGTCCGGGGGTGTATAAGTCTCAACAATAAGTCTTTCTTTCAGATGATTATCATCATCCACATTGATACTGTTTGGTCCACCAACAGATGTTGCACTCCTGTGAAGAGAACTGGCAGTTGCTTTGAGTGTTCGGGGAAGCATGATCTTAAAAGGAGGCCTTGGATTCGTGCTTTCTGTCCCATTGGGATTAGTGAATGAAACCTGAAAGACCCAAGAAAAAGTTAAGACAAAAGTCACATCAACATCTTAATCCCATACTATCACTCCTAATGACAGATATCAGTCATATCCATACACAATAATCTCTACAAATCTAAAAATGAAATAATACCAACCTCATAATCCACAAAACATTCTTTCAAGTGATCAGCATCTAAAAAAGTATCTTTGAAATCTACTGTTTCCAGCAGATCAGGCATCTTAGTCCACTGTGCAGCCGAAGGATCACCGTAACCAAGAAATATATTCTCCAACCACTTAGGAACAATGCAGTATTCATTCATTAAATCCCTTATTGATTCTAAGATGGCTTTAAAATTGTTTTCTTTTGGCTTTCTTCTCATTAACACATTAAATGTACCATAAACATCTTCTGCCCCTTTCTCTGCAATATTACTGACATCCATGTGGTATTGAGCAGTATCCAAAGCCACAGTAACTGTTCTGAGCTCCCCCTTTGGTGGCTTCCATTCATCCCTTTTAATCCTTCCAGAAAAATCATTCATAAGGGTTCCTTCTTCATCACGAATCTCGATAATTTCACATCCTCGAACACATTGTAGACCAAGTTTTTGGGGCACACTAGCTTTGGCTGCTTCTTCTGTACTAAGCGGTTCAAACGAGGGGCGAATACATAGTAAAAACAATACATCATGTTCTTTCAATGAATCCCATTCTGATCTAACCTGTGATCTGTAGCTTGAAATGCTATACGTAACTTCCGCTGTCACAGACGAAGGCTTGACCTCACCTATGTTTGGTTGTTTCACTTCAGTTATCTTGAATTCCTTAATTGGCACCCCCATTCTTGACCAACCACGAAAAGCAGTTTCTCCTTCACTGTTAATATATGCAAGAAGGTGTGGAATGGCTTCCTGAATATCCTCACGTATCTCATATGTTGATTCAAGTCGGAAGAGATTAAAATTTCGAAGAAGATAATCATGAAGTGTTAAGAACTGTAAGTTAAGTTTTGGCAATGCCAAACAACCTTCTCCAGAATAATTTATGCTTGGTACAACACTTTCATCCCACATAATCTGCTCATTTGGGTATAGAGGAAGAGCATTGATGGCTTCCTTTTGAGATTGTTGCTTCTCAAAAAAGGACACCATTACTTCTATAAGAAAATCAACCCGCTCTGACCAGGGATCTTCCTTAGAAACCAGTTTGAGCTGCATAAGGAAATAATGCCACAAGTTGAAGGTTGTGGTGTTAATCCATGGTTTGGTTCACAGTTACATGAATTATTACAGAAGATATTTCAGAAACTAATTAACAGAAGGAATAAGCCACTATTATATCGTATAAGACTTAAAAGCTACAGAGTAACACCTCATTAACAAAGCATCACTTCTCCCTCATATTATAGTGCAGAGAACAATTTAAATTCTAAGACTAGAGAAATGAGTAGAAAAATCTTGTGTATTAATCATACCTTGCAGCAAACCAAATCCCTTAATTCCTCAGGAAGAAGGACAGACAATTTCTTGGATAGATCTGCACGCTTGTGGATTGAACCGATGTTACTCAAAGCAAGTTCCCGCAGCTACAACCACGTAAGAGAAAGAAATTAGGTGTTAAATCTGCTAATGCCAACAAACAAGTATTAGGTGGAGAGGAAGAATGAAGAGTCATATCATATCACAAAAAATGCAACAAGGAAAATTTTAATTAGATTTTGTTCATATAGACAAAGTTACATTTAAACATACCTTGTCAATCTTTTTAAATGCGAGTAACTGGAATGATTGCATACAACTATAATGAGATTCAAGAACCTCATGATCTGTTAACTGTGTGCCAGTGTGATCGTTGATTTCGAACCCTTCATAGAATTGTAATAAATCGACTAACTGTGCAAAAAGTTTCCCCTTCTCATGCCTATAGAGTGCACTCAAATGGCATTTGGCAACTACGGCTACATCAGCCACAAGCGGCCTCAGGTACCTACAATTTAAATGAGAAGAGGGTAATTGATTTATTGGCCTATTGAGAAAGCAGAAGACGTTCTGCAAGGGTACATATGAAAATGACGCTGCTGTGAAGCATTTCCTCACTTCATGTCTATCAAAATCAAATCCTTTCAGAATTCAACCAAACTCGCCAGACAAAATTTAAGTTGTACACGTAATATAATGACCCCGCTATAGCAAGTAAAACAAAAATCTAAGTTTGGAAAATGAAAAGTTGAAATAAATAACTGATGCTTGAATGAGAGAGCATCCAGATAATCATAGCCACACACCTCCGTGTAGGCAATTGACTCAAGAGGTCAATAAGAAATTCCATAAACCTCTCACAATACAGTACACAAGCATCATTAGCAAGCCCCAAACCACCATCATCAATAAGCTCATCTTCACCAGATAAATGTCTCTGGGAAAAGACCTGTGAATCCAATATCTGAAGAAAAAAAAACGGGGGCGGGGGGAGTTAGCTTAACAATTTTGGCTAAAAAATTACTCTTTTTGTAAGGGAGAACATTATAAATGTAGTTGGGACTTGATGTGGCTCAAAAATTTTGCAAACCTCCAGAAATTCTTCTATTAGGTTTCTCAAGAACATCACTTCAACTGTAGATGATGGATCTCCCTTCACAGGTTCCCTCCTTATCATCCTTTTCCATTTCTTGATCAAACCCGGATTAAGACAAAGCTCCATCTACATGGGTAAAGACCAAGGCCCAAAATGCATTTAGCATGTAAAAAATATTATTTAACATTAACCAAAGGGAAGAAATATTAATGAATATGAGTAACAAAAGTAAGAGTAAATCAACAAATATACTGATCATTTGTTTTGATCTTACCTGAAACCGACCATAAGACAAACTGTACCAGGATTTCAAACTTGCTAGTCTCAAGACTATCTTGCTAACAACCTCATCTTCTAAACTCTGCAATAAACAGTCATGAAGTCGACAACAATGTTTGTCCTAGGTATAGGGGAATCATTCATATACATAACAGCTACCTAAGGCCCTATTTGTATAAAATGAACATCCCTAAAGTCTTGTTGGCTACCTTCAATTCATTAATGGAATTTGAAGTACATTATATTCCTACGTTGTACTTGCCTAGTCAAATCTTTATAGTACCAACTGACAATCATAAAAAAGAGGCCAAATTCTAAATGCACTATAAGAATGATATAATACATGTTCTGTTGTAGGAATCGGTGACTTTACATTTACAAATTAGTTATTTGCTTTGGTGGTACATTTGGGGTTATTTTCAACGGACCAAGAAAAAAAAAACTAACATTCACTATTTGAAACAAGCACAGTAAAGCATCTTTTGTGATGATAGTTTTCACCATCACCACCCATGGTAAAGCAAACCCACCTGCCACCTCCCACCAAAACACCCCCACAAAGTAAAACCCAAAGAAAAAGCTTTTAAAAGCTAAATTGCAAAAGGGGAATAAGACAATAATAGTTCAACAACAACAGGGAAGCCTTTGATGATAAAATAGATTTTGGTACCAACTATGTAAGCAAGGATATTATTTTTGAGGCAGAAATACAGAGATAGGGACGGAGACGGGTACAAGGATATTCTGTCCTCACTTTCAAAAAGTACAGAAAATACAAGAATTTTCTCAGAGACAATTTGTCACTGTCCCTTCAACCAAACAAGTCTCTATGCCCTCCTATCTCAATATTTTTGTCTCAAATACAGTATCCAAACGTAGCCTATGTAAATGATGAAGTGCTCTGCCAATATACCTGAAAGGCATTTATCATGAAAACCAAGTAATTTGTCTTCTCTGCTATACTAAGATCTCTTCCCTGCAGTCAAATAGGGATACATATAAGATTAAATAAAACGGCACAACATATATAGAAATAGGATTGTTTACTCAAATGCTACCCTCCCACTAATCTGTTTTTAAGAAAGGTAGCCCAGTGCACAAGCATCCCGCGTTAACACAAGGTCTGTGAAAGAGCCGCAGAGTGTAATGTAGACAGTCTAACCTAATAATTAGATATGAATGACTGCCTCCACGACCTTGGAGTCACACGAGGACGACTCAGCCGGTTCAAGGCTCTCCTTCCCTCCCACTAATTTGTTCCCTTAAATAAAATTTCCAACCCTATATTAAATGCCAAACAGAAAGTCTAACATATTTTAAACATCATGATAATGGCCAACTAAAACGATGTTCTCAGTTTATGTAGTAATAATATATCATCCATTCACAAGAACAGAACTGAATCACTCCCTCCCTCTCAAACCCAAATAAATAGTAACAAGGGCATAAAATTAGAAGTAAAAAGGCCAGTATAAGTCTATAAATAGTGCACACAAGATATAGTACCTCCTTTAGGTGAAGAACCCTCTCAAGAAAGCCTTCGAAAACATCCTTCCTTTCATAGAAACAAACCCAAGCCGCCACGTTTTCTCGGAACTGTAAGCCACACATGTTCCAATGGTTAAGAGTGACATGAAAATATACTGCTTCGGAGCATAATTGGATGCTGATTATTCTCATGAAGCAGCTTAGAACTAAAAGGTAGGTCAAATCTAAAGTAATCAGGTGAGATAGTAATACCTTTTCGTTGACCATGAGGATGATGGACATGACGTGCTCAAAGGAGGCGTTTTGAGGGTCGAAATTAGGCCAGAGGTAGTTCTCGAGGTACTGGCTAACCTCGAGAATCATTACCCTCTGCAGAGGAACGGGCTTGTGCCCATCTCCCACCAACAGCTCCGTCTCGTATATATTGCGAACCAGCTCAGGGTCGAAGGGCTTTTTCTTGGGTTCGCCCGTCTTCAACCAATTCGCCTCCGCAATCTTCGTGAGCCTGTCGCGCTGGATCTCTGACAGCGTAATTGTGCTTGGCACGCCACCGCCTCCGGACTTCTGGTTCGAGTCCACTGCCTTCGATTCCACAGGGTACTCTGCCACCCTGTGCCGCCGGAAATCATATATGCCGGTTCCGTAGACCCTCGTCATCAGTACCACTAGGGTTATGTGTGTCTTGTTGATGGGATTTAAAGAAAATGGTAATGCTGTGGTAAAAAAAGGTGCGAAAGGGAGCAAAGGGAAGCAGAAAAGAGCTACAAGGTCGGTTATTGTTGGCTCCCTCGAGTGAGAGTGAGAGAAGGGACACGGAGCAGCGAAGCTGCGATGAAGGCTGGAGCTGAGAAGGGTGGAAGGTTGAAGGGTGTCCGACTCTGTCACCGGCGAAGGGAGGCTGGGAAGAGGCCGAAAGCAGATTATGAGTTAGAGGGTTTAGGCTGAGCAAATCCGCAAAACCTATGAAGTATCAAGTATGAAGAAGGAAGCAATTAAGCAAACCCCAAATCCCCAAGTCAGAGACTCACACTGAACCGGGAGTTACTCGAACTATTCCTCTAGTCCTGCTAACTAATGGTCCGGGTAATAATAGCTTTTAATTTCGAGTCTCTCCTTCTCGAGGTTTTAAAAATCAAACCAATTATTAAATGGTTTTAATTACTAATTTATTAATTGGGTGATTCTAGAGAAGGTAGTTCTTATAGTTTCATAAAATTTTTAATTAGGTCTTTATATTTTTTTTTTAATTGGGTCATTGTACTAATTTTTTCTTTCAATTAAATCCCTACCGTAACAAAACTGTTTGATTTAACAGAATATTTCATTCCTAAATTAAATATTTTCTCAATTTTTTCTAAATTTATAAATTATCTCCCTTTTTATTTTGAGAAAGATAAAATTAACCCTTTACTCTTTTTCTACCTTTCCGTCTCCCTCCTCTACTCTTGTCTCTCTCTCTCACCTTCATTCCTCCCACCTCCATCGCACCCCTCCTTCCACTCCAATTCCACCCTCGACCACCTCTCCTTCCACCTCCCAAACTCGATTCAATGACCAGAAACACAAGGGGTTGAAGGGAAGAAGGAGATGGAGAAACTACGCGCGAAAGAGAACATTCGATGAAAATTCATCGCTTTGGAAAAGTTCATAGATGTCGATGCGGCTGAATGGCAGTGATGCTGGCGATGAAGAAGGTCCAAACCCATGCCTTTTCCACTGAAGAAAAGCTCTCGAAACTATGCTGAGATGTCCACTGAATAAAAGCTCCCAAATCTGTTGCGTTGACCTTTGAGACGGTCTCCAACACTGTCACATTCGCCTTCTCCACCTTTCCAGATATGTTGCGTCAATCAAACAGGAGCATCGTCGAATCCTTATTCCACCACCCTTCACGCCTCAAGAGAGAGAAAGACAATACGACAGAGAGACCACAAAAGAGATATCACATTGCAAAGAGCAAGAAATGGGTTGAGAAAGAGTGAGGCGACGAAGGGTGACACGGCTGCTGCCATCGTTGTTGGAAGATGTTATCGACGAGTTGCTTCCTTCGTGTCCGTTATCATTGTTTGTCGTCTCAGATTCAGCCTCCATTCTGCTTCATTTTGCTTTTACCTTTTCTTCTACTTCATTTTACTTTTGTTTCATTCTGCTTCAGCTTCATTTTAGTTTTGCTTCTTTATACTTCTGTTTTTTAATTGGTTCTACTTCTGCCCAATGATTATGTTAAACAAAATTACAACAACAACAAAGCCTTGTCCCACTAAGTGGGGTCGGCTACATGAATCAAACGACGCCATTGTGCTCTGTCATGTATCATGTCTACAGAGAGACCGTTTACATGTAGATCTCGTTTGACCACCTCATGGATGGTCTTCTTAGGTCTTCCTCTGCCTTTCGCCCTTTGTCCATCTTCCATCTCATCCACCCTCCTGACTGGATGTTCTATCAGTCTTCTTCTCACATGTCCAAACCACCTGAGACGCGATTCAACCATCTTTTCCACAATAGGTGCTACTCCAACTCTCTCCCTTATATCTTCATTCCTTATTTTATCCAATCGCGTATGACCACTCATCCATCTCAACATCTTCATCTCTGCCACACTCAGCTTATGTTCGTGCTCCCCTTTAGCCGCCCAACACTCCGTACCATACAGCATAGCCGGTCTTATAGCGGTGCGATAGAATTTACCTTTAAGTTTTAAAGGCACTTTTTTGTCGCATATAAAACCAGATGCACTCCGCCATTTTGACCAACCTGCTTGGATCCTATGATTTACATCATGTTCAATCTCTCCATTATCCTGTATGATGCACCCAAGATACTTAAAAATTTTAACTTTTCGTAGGATGTTTTCTCCAATCTTCACCTCTATATTAAGGTTTTTCCTTCTCAGATTGAACTTACATTCCATATATTCCGTCTTGCTACGACTTATGCGCAAACCATACACTTCTAAAGCTTCTCTCCATAACTCCAACTTCTTATTTAGGTCTTCTCTTGACTCTCCCATAAGGACGATATCATCGGCAAAAAGCATGCACCATG